>NC_079429.1:13033801-13053801 GCF_026213295.1 Gadus chalcogrammus
CATCGGCCTCTATTAGAATACACTCTCCATTGTTTTTTATATTAGATTTGAGTAATCTCTCCCCAAGCTGTGCATTTCGATCACACTTACCCCCACTCTCTCACTCTCTCTCTCTCTCTCTCTCTCCCCCTCCTCGCCCCCTCTCTCTGGCTTCACCTTCTCCGTCTAATCCTCTTTACAATTAAAAATGAGTCAAACGTTCGATCGTTCACACAGAGGCGACAGGCCTCCCTAATTTCGCCGAGGGTGTTTAAGGTTTAAGCTCCTTGCTTAAGGGCCCCTCGGCTGTGTTCTGCGAGCAAACGGTCAGAGTGTTTAGTGCTATTCCCCACAGCATTGCAAACAGCCTTCTTACATGTCCAGTTAAGCAATTTCCCCCCAGTCCGCTCATTTGCCTGTGGAGGGCATTGGGTGGTGGCAGCAAGTGGGTGGGTGGGTGTTTGGTTATGAGTGTGCGTCAGTTTGTGTGTGTGTGTGTGTGTGTGTGTGTGTGTGTGTGTGTGTGTGTGTGTGTGTGTGTGTGTGTGTGTGTGTGTGTGTGTGTGAAGGGAAATCCCCCGAGACCTCTGAGGATAGCTTTGTGCCCACTGGAGTGTAAAGAGCAAGAGCCAGAAAGCACTCTGGACGTTACTTTCTCCCCCCTTCGCTAGCCCCGACACCTCCTCCCCCCCCCCCCACTACCACCATGCAACCACTGGACTGCTGGAGAAGATCCAAGATGGATGACCGCGAGCGACTGTCGGGTTGCAGTGTATCCGATAGCCAACGAACCCATAACACGAAGCCGCTGCCTGTCGTCACACTGGCAAAACAAAGATGGACGCTCCTAACCACTGTGTCTGAGGAGAGATATTGAGGACATAATACAATATACACTCACACATCAAACCATTAACGCCTTCTGAAGGAAGCTAACACTTGAAAGAAACAAATGAATTACATGCATTTGATTGTTATACTTTGTAACAAGGACAAATGAACAAGAACACACAAACAATGTGAATCGTTCATCGAGAACAGCGTTCGTCGCGACGACCGCTCGACAAAACCACTGCTCAACAAAACCCTAATCTTTGTACAAAGATCATGAGTGGGTACTTCAGCATTATAATATAGAGCCTCAAAGAAACAGAAGGAGGAAAGAGAGAGAGAGAGAGAGAGAGAGAGAGAGAGAGAGAGAGAGAGAGAGAGAGAGAGAGAGAGAGAGAGAGAGAGAGAGAGAGAGAGAGAGAGAGAGAGAGAGAGAGAGAGAGAGAGAGAGAGAGAGAGAGAGAGAGAGAGAGAGAGACTCAGTCGTGAAAAATGGGAGTCTTTAGAAGAACTGTCGTGAAGCTCAGTGATCCACACAGCCGTCTCCCCATGGACTGAAACACAGAGAACAGGAGGTAAAGGAGAGATGGAGGCAAAGACAGATGGGCCAATGGAATAAATATACACAAGCTGTATGCTGTTCACACATACACATACACACATTATAGAAGCAAAGGCAAAATAGTTGTCACCCTCTGTGCTAAGCACCTTGCTGGTTGACTAGCCGCGACTGTGCCTTGTTTATCACAAGGTTGTTTTCATCTAACCTGCTTTCCATATAACCCCATATTTCTGTGTTGCTAATCAGTTTAGTAAAGCAAATTAAAACACCCCCCCCCAAAAAAAATATATGCCCCACCACGGTCCAACAACGCAAGATCGTCAAGGTGACCTTTAGCGAGGGCTCTTAACCTTTACTGTCGCTTCAAATTGTGACTTCAAACCACCAAACATCTCTCGTTGGTTGACCTTATGTTTACCAACCACGAGGTGGGGGGAGGCGTGGGTGGGGGGGGGGGGGGGGAGAGAGCGAGCGAGAGGGAGGCTGTCACCCGTCAAGGTGTTCCTGAGCCTGGCAGGATATGATGTTGTTATGCTTGACGGCTCTCAGGTGTGAACGTGTGGAAGCGTTGGGAGGAGCGGCTAAAAATAGAACGCGCCGGAACGACAGAAAACGAGGAGGAAGGAGAAAAAGAGGAGAGGAGGAGAAAAAGTTCAGACGGCACAAAAGAACAACACACAAACTTCTTCCTCCACCGGCTGTTTCGACGCGTGGCCCCGTGGTCGCCCGGTGGTTTGCGAATATTATTGTGATCGAGAAAACGTGGGGGATGAGGTATTTCGGGTTTGTTCGTCACATTCCCCCCCCCCGCACCCCCCGCGACCGCCGTGATATGGGGGGGGTTCAAGGGTCGGGACTGGAGGGAGAGGATAGCACTCCGACACTCCCCCGCTGTGGCTGTCGTCCCCGCTCAGTGTCCGGAAGGCCAGCCAACCAGAACGCAGCAGAACGCGACGGAACGGTCCGGAACGCACCGGAATCGAACACGCCAGAATATAACCTAGCGCAAAATAACAGAAGAGAACACAACAGAATAGAACAGAACACGACGGAACGGTCCGGAACACACTAGAATAGAACACACCACAATAGACCAGAATAGAACAAAATGGTCCAGAAGAGAGACTCAACTAGAACAGAGCAGAATAATATTGAACAGAACATAGAATATAATGTAATAAAACAGCATGGAAATGTACAGAACAGAATAGAATAGCACGCACTAGAATACGGTGCAATGGAACACAGCAGTCCTTAACGGAGTGGGACTTGTTG
This sequence comes from Gadus chalcogrammus, assembly GCF_026213295.1. Taxonomy (NCBI): domain Eukaryota; kingdom Metazoa; phylum Chordata; class Actinopteri; order Gadiformes; family Gadidae; genus Gadus; species Gadus chalcogrammus. The sequence goes on from NC_079429.1 coordinate 13,036,449, forward strand.
CAGCCATCTGAATGTGGCGTCCTGCATTCAGTTCCCCCCACCCAGCTCGCAATCGGAACCAAGATGGAGCCGAGATGGAGCCAAGATGGCCGCCAGCTAGGCGAACAGGAACCACAGAAGAAGGAAAGTGGGAAAGAACGACAATGAGAACAGTGACCCGCGAATACTAGCCGCTGCAAGGCTTGCGGAGGAAAATGGCGCGCAGGAATTAAACGGAGGCAGGGGGTAAGGGATTGGGTTTGGATGGGTGGATCCGTGGCTGGGTGGGTGTGTGGCTGGGGTTAGGGGCCCGAGACGGGGGGGGCAGGTCGTCTGGCACTGTCTCCGAGCAGAAGATGCGGCGGCATGAAGGACAACCAGCCAATGGGATGTGGGTGTGCGGTGTGGCAGGGAGGGGGGTGGGGGTGGGGGGGGGAGGGTGTCAGTGGGTGGGCGAGGAGCGGTCGGTGCTGGTATTTCTGCCCTGTCACATCATGTTAGTGTGCAGCCGAGCGCAACTGCTGAGCACACCACTGTGGACAGCTCAGGACACACCGGACGGGGGAGACACACACACACACACACACACACACACACACACACACACACACACACACACACACACACACACACACACACACACACACACACACACACACACACACACACACACACACACACACACACACACACACGCAAACACATCTGCAGAAAAACACACACACACAATGATGCATAAACACAGTCAGCACAGTCGGTGGCTCCGGATGCACCAGGTGAGAGACACACCATTCACGCGTATATGTGCACACACACCCACACACAGACCAAACACACAAAGCCACACAAATTCACAAGGACATGCAAAATGTTAAATTAAAAAAAGAGCACACACGTTTATAAACACTGTCAGACACTCAGACACAAGACAGACTCAATTTCAACCTTACGTTTTCCTTCACGAGTCCATGCCTACCCTTAGGCACTCAAATGCTTGCATTCAGACTGACATGGAGACAATGTCATTGTACATTTAACAGACACAAACACACGTATGTGACACGCACACACACACACATGCACACACACACAGTCATTGTAATGTCCTATGAGGTCTGTCAAGGACATTTGACTTGAGTGAACACAGATGGACCCTGGACAGAGGGCACTCGTGCATTTCTCAATTTCTTGAAAATGACCCTCCGTGCACTCATCTCCTTAAAGGACACTGAACACCAGCATTGAAAATAGTTACTACATTCAAAATTGTAAGTGTTGGAGAGAGCAAAGAGAGGGACAGGGTAGAATCTAGTACAATCTCAGTTGTTCCGGCTGGTAAGCTCGCTTCCAGGAATGCAGCAAGCTGTGTTTGTATGCCAATGTTTCATATCTTGCAACCTGGCTGGTGTAATAGTGAACCATAACACACAGGCCAGGCCAAAATAACAAACAATTTTACCCCAGGATGGAGGTGTTGCAGGTGATGCAGTGTTCAAGGAGAGCCAGTATTTCGATTTATTATGTTTTCTTAATTTCTTATGACGAATCCCGGGCATTTTCTGATTAAGTAAGCTCAATTTGTTACATATTGTACATCTTCCGGACACACATCCACCTCGATGGAGACTCGATCCAATGAAAAACCCTCATACATTTTTTACCAAACTCAACCCTCTCAATTTCATTCAAACTCAACTCCGTTGATCAAATTGAAACATAAACGTCTCCTGTTAGATCCTTCTGGCAGGGTTTGGGGTCTTTGGAATTAACCCCTTTGCTCATGTCTGTATCATTGACATGGGTACCTCAAGAATAAACAACTAATAATGGATGGAGTAGGCTACCTAGTCTTACCTCAAAGTCGTTTCTGATTTAATGTTGTAAATATACAAGCAGTGAAGGCCAGGAAGGCCTACAGGCTAGACAGAAAAAAAGCCTGTTTCCTTAACAAAGCACAATCAATGTCAGATCGCTGTCCTTGTCAGTCCAATCAAAAGTGCCCCCCGGACAGCCTTACCTTAGTATGACTCAGTACGTCAGCAGATATCCTGGTCCTTTTGATCCGTCACTCAACTAGACAGGGCAGCACGTTAGGGATCGGAGGAGCGAATTATACTCGTTTTTGAAGACGTCGTTTTCTCGAAAGGAGGGAACTTTTGTAGTCAGTCGGTGTGATAAGCGGCAGGTGACCTACATTTCAAGAAAAACGAGTCAAAACGTGGAGACGTACAGAGAGGGATGGGAGAAAGGGGGGAATTACAGAGGCATTGGGAGAGACAAACTGACATATACGAAAGTAGAAGGCCAACGCAGACAAGGCGTATAGGGACACGTTTTTTCTTTCCTGTAATCATTTTTGACATTTCCATTTTGTTCTCGCATCGTCCATAAACACCCTGGTTGTATAGTAGCCTAGGCCTAACCGATGCAGAACTATATTTATATTTAATTATCCTACATGGGAAACCACGATATGTATGCGTGTCTCGGAGAAGGGCTTTGCAAAATGAGGCAATAGGCTTATTTTGTCTTTTTAATTAGCCACTGGAACCTCGTAACTATTTCAAAGACAATTTCTTCTTCTTTTTTAATTAGAATGCATTTTAAATTTGACGGTGCACAAATCAGTAGGGGTAAATTGTCGCTTAATTCAATTTACCTGATTGTATTGGCTCATTCAAGGTGCAGCCTAATGGCCTCTGTGAGGCATTCGAACGAGTAGATTGGCTGATCTCTCCCAGTAGACAACACAACTGGGAGTATACAATAGCTGCAATGCACAAAACAACGGAACCTCATGCAATGAGTGAGAAGCCTCCGGAATTGCACTAACTATGTTAAGCGTTTCTATCCCATTAAGAACAACGCAGCAAGTAAATTGAGCGCGGTATTAGCAGCCGGCGACTGGATTTTTGTGTGAAGCTCTGCTGCCACATAGCGGACATATTACACTCACACTTGAACCCAAGGCCTTGTTTTATTGTCGCAACTTTTTCAAAACACAAGGAGTGGTTCAGTACACACAACCAATTTAATAGGATGCGTCATAAATACAAGTAATAAATATTACATAAATATGGGCGTCAAAATAATCATGATCATAATGTATCATTAATCTCCCACCCACATAGTTTATTTATTACAGCTTAACAAAAGTATTAACCAAACATATAGATACATTTTTATTCAACTCAATATATACAAAAAATCGAAATATTGCTAATTTGCAGTTCAAAGTGTCCAAAAAATCAAAGAGGCGTTTTTCAAGTACACCATAATTCAAATACACTCCATAATTACTTGATGACATGACAAGTCATGCTTAGGATGATGTTCAGTTAAAAAGCATCCAGTTATCCTTGATTGCATCCTTGTCCCAGGACTGATGAAAAGATAAAGGGCTCATCATTAGCGCAGCAAAGGAGTCATTGCTTGCTAGTCACGTTTAAACCCCCAGTCCCCAATGTTCGTGGATGAGGATCAGACAAAACCTCTAATCCGCGGCCTCGTCACATCAATCAATCCATCAGTCAGCCAATGAATTCCTGGTCTAGGACTGGCTCTGAGGTACTGTGTAAGGTGCTGTGATCTGTGTTTAGCAGGCCTTCAGTGCAGTAATCAGGGATACGCAACAAAGCTGACCAGTGTTGGTTTCCTTGGGTGTTGTGTCTGTGTTAATTAACATAATCATAATCGATTATAACCCCCCTGACCCTCTCTCTCTAGAATCCTCCTAATTAAAATACTAGAGGTGAGTAAAATGTATGTTCCTCCAAGGTAAACCTCGCTCACAAAGCTTTAGGACCACAACAACCACGGACCCGGATGACTGCAGTCCGTAGCTCAGCGGTCAGAGCGTTTGCCGTCCGATCTTACAATCGCCGGGGGTCCCGATGTTCCCCGCAGCCCATATGAGGACTGGGCCCGGGAGGTGACCTCTCACGCTAGGGCTGCACGATATGGAGAAAAAGAAATCGCATTGTGATATTGCGATTTTTGGTTCGACCATTGTATAAGGATTGGGGTAATTTTGTAGTGGAGTGCATCTGCCTAGATCTGTTTGGTAATCCTCTCGCATGGTGCACCACTGGCAAAGGCATCAAAGTGATTTAAAAATAAATAATAAAGTAAGAATTTTTTTTGTCTATATTCGCTCTGATTTATCGCAGCCCTGTCTCACGCCATGAAGGACCGGCTGCTGGGGAGCCTGGAGGTCTTGTGTCCGACGCTGGAGGTCTTCCTCGCACCGCTGCTCCTCACGGGGCCTGTCTTCATCCTCGCGCTGCTCAGCGCGCTGTCGGACAGCGACTTCCCCCCTCCCACAAACCGCAGGTTCGCCTCCTCCTCCTGTTTCCGCAGGTTGCTGAGCTTATGAGAGTCGTAGGACCTATCCAGCATGCCGCGCCGCCCCTGTTTCCTGGGGCAGAACCACTTGACGGCGGCGTAGAGGAGCTCCACCAGGCTGGAGGCGGCCGACACCACGCCCACCCCAAAGTAGAACACCAGGAAGACGGTCTTCTCGGCGGGCCTGGAGGTGAAGCAGTCCACCGTGTACGGGCAGGGGTAGCGGCTGCAGGGGAACTGGGCCTCCAGCTTGAAGCCGTACAGCCACCACTGGCCCACCAGCACGCCCACCTCCGCCATCAGGCGGAAGGCCACGTTCACCAGGTAGAGCTGCCTCAGGCGCCTCTCCTCTGGGTTATCCTGGCTGCAGGTGGAGGCGGTGCCGTCGGCGGACGAGGAGGGCTTTTTCTTGGAGACGTGGTGCATGGCGTACATCAGGTAGAGCATTGCCGGGGTGGAGATGAGGATGATGTGGAAGACCCAGAACCGGTACAGGGAGATGGGGAAGGCATGGTCGTAGCACACCTGCTTGCAGCCCGGCTGCAGGGTGTTGCAGGAGAACTCTTCCTGCTCGTCGTCAAACAGGTCAGACGCCACGGTGCCCAGGATCAGAATGCGGAACACGAGCATGATGAAGAGCCAGAAGCGACCCAGCATGGGCGAGTGTGCCTGGAGGTGTTCAAACAGATCACCCAGGAAGCTCCATTCCCCCATGGCGGCGGTGGTAGTAGGGTGGCGATGTCCTTTGAAAGGGGAGTGGGTGTTGGTGTCCCTCGATCAGCTGCGATTACACCTCTCAGGGCTTTCAACTGTTTTCAGGGCTTTTGTTGTCCTGAAACCCACCAAAGTCACATGCATTAGAAATGTATACATGTCCGTGTTATTTATTAATTATAAAACTAAAAAGGGAAAAATATAAGGATTTACAAAAAAAGAAAATTAGGGCTAGGAAATGGAAAAAAGTAATATTAGAGAGCTTGCATTGAGTGAACTTAAAAAAAAGAAAAGGAAGTCAGTATAGGTAGCTCAGGGACATGTCTCAATGAATGGCTTTTCATTGTCTTTCATCCGATTATTGACTTTTAAGCAAGCAATCACACTGACTCGTCTACTCATCTACTGACCCAGAGAAAACCTTGAAGCACGCTTTAGTACCCACCTATGTACCCAATACATAGGAGGGCAAGTTATTCACCCGACAAGATTTAAACAACTTCACATTCATCTTCTACATCATTTGATACATCCTCAAACATGTGAATGCCAAGAGACAGAGAAAGAGTGTAACTTACCCAAGTCTCGCTTTTCCTTGACCAAGTCGCTGTGTCAATGAGTTTAGGAGTTCAGTTCTTTTACAGGAGGGAAATGACTGGTCAAAAGGAAATTCCTGCTCTGCTCTAATGGGTTGCCATCAGGGGCCTGATCCTGCTGGCCTGTTTATAACAGAAATGTTTAGATGATGAGCGATAGCTTGATGATGAACCCTTTAAAGCCAGTGCCTGAATGAGAGGAAGTTGTGAGCCCGCCAGGACTTGCCAGCTCAGCAGTACCCTATCATATCGCATTCTTTAATTTATTCACTTTCTCTTTCTTTACAAGAGAACTTTGACCACCATGAATAAAGAAATTAAGTTGTGTTCATAAAATGGGTTGTTGTTGCTGACATATGGTTTGAGGATGACCCCTCAAATAATTTGAGACACGGCACCAAGTAAAGTCAAGATCCTGCCGATACAGTCTTCATATCAAAGAAGATTTCTCAAGGAAGGGACAATTCTCTCTCAACTCTTTGAGACTTATCTGATTGAGGGGAATACAAAACATAGCACTTGACTCAGAAAAACAGTTAGCCATTTAAACTATCATGAGGTACAAGATAAGATAAACTTTTGAGTCAATCAAATATTAACCAGACAAAAGATGATCAACTTTATGAACTCCGAATTAAAAGATTTAACCCCTTTATTATTATTATGTATTCAGGGATATTTGTAGAACCTCTGCCGTGCTTTAGTGTAGTTAATTGTTCTTGGTGATCTATCTAAAATTTGATCTATATTCTTGTAAATAATATAAAAGCAAAAACTGACCAAATTTTATTTATCCTACACTATTGATATCATTTAGAAAAATCCTCTTAAAGTGAACAGTTTACATATAATTGGCAGATTGTGAATACAGAACAGCATCAATGTATTGTACCTACATTTGAGGTATAAACCTCATTTTGTCTAAAGGTTTATGATTCTGGTAACTACAGCATCATTCAGTGCCAGAAGGCCCTAGTGCTGTTGTTATTTGCCCGGACTACATTTATTGTTGTGTGCCCTGCTGTAAAGGGCATGACACAAATCTTTAATCTAGAGATACAACTTGTAGACGCTGTGCAACCCACTGATTACCTGTTAATTAAACCTGAAGTACTTGCTCGCACCCGGTTAGACTTTAGACCAGAAACCAGTTGGAACTGCCCTTGGCATCAATCATAATATAAGATTATGATAATAATAATAATGATAATCGTTTTTTGTAAAAAATGGATCATCTGAGAATACTGGCTGGAAACCCGAGCAGACTCAATATTTAAGCTCAGCAAAAGTACTTTATTACAGTAAAGCCCCCCAATACTGTGTCGATATCAACATATTTTTACATGCCCTTTTAGTCTGCATAAGGGCCCTATAAAGAAAGATCTGAATGATAAATCATACAATTCTAACAACATTGTGTAAAAATACAGAAACAGGGTTTTATCTGTCCATGCTGCCTCAGAACCGGCAAACAACATTGTTTTTGTGCACTGCATCCATGGTCTCCTGTTCTTGGAAAAACCAGCATCCGATGGGGGGAGACCGTATTCTATGCTACATACATACAGCAGCTGTAGTTATAACAGGGGCAGAGCAAGCCATGGAGTGTTTTCTATGGGTATTTGACACCTGTATGTTCCTGGTTAATCGACGATGCTGCATTAACAACAACTATTGTTGTTTCACTCCCAGCCCTACTTGCCGTTGGGCTGCTTCACAGTCGTAGACCTGCCCTTCTTCCTGTCTCCGTCCTGATGGAGGCACCACAGAGTCGCATGTTGACAACTGAAACAGGAACACACAAGTCACACTCCAATCAAGGATTTTTGATGAAACAAGGCCAAACAAGGAAGGGTAGGATGAGGAGAGTGAAGAGAGTTGGTATCAGGAGACAAGATCAAAGCGTTGCGTTTAGGTTTGACTCCCCAGCATGTTCCTGGGGTGATTACATCCCGTCTCATCCCAGCCTTGAACCACAACAGTTCCCTGCGACTCTCGGAGTTGCATGACACCCTTTCGGTTAAATTTATACCATAACAGACTGTCAGCTTTTAAAACCGATCGCTCAACAATAGCCAGGGCCAGCTCTTGAAAACATGGGTCCTAGGCAAGATATTATTTAGGGCTAGCACTAGGAATTAAAACTAGATGGAGGGAGAGGGAGAGAGGAGAGAGCAATAGGGAAATGGGAAGCCTTCAGGAAGACGTGTCCATGAATTATCTTCAATAACACTCTCTATGAAGAGAGTTTCTTCAAGAGCATTTGTTTAATTATGTACACTGTATATACAACTAAGTCCCCTCTCACCAGGGTTTGAATGCAAACAGAGGGGGACATACCTTCTTTTGAATCAATCTTGAATCGACAGCTGTCGCCAACTCAGGCAAGCTACCTATCTTTAGCTTATATCTTGCAAGATACAGCAAGATTTAATGGTGCAATAAACACCCGATTTGACATGACAAAAGAGAGGAAGAGATTGTATTTGTGTGGGTGTATGTACATCCATTTTGTACCATACCATAGTATGTGTGTGTGTGTGTGTATTTGTGTATGCGTGTAAATGTACATCCATTTGTGAGAGACTGTGCCTGTGTGTGTGTGTGTGTGTGTGCGTACGTCCATGAGTGTGTGTGTGTGCCTGTGTGTTTGTATGTCCATGAGTTCACCACTCTTTTCCAAGGGGAGGATAACAGCATCGAAAGAGGTGAAAACCATAATGGGCCAATTGCTCTGTCAGATAGCATTCCTGCGCTTTAAAACCGTACTCCTTAAAACTGAGGTTTTGGAGGTTTAAACGCAGCTGCGCACGAGGTCTAACGTGATTGCTGTGTAACGACTCGTACAGGATCAGCTGATTCCCAGCTGACTCGGTTTAAACTGCTTGGAAACCGGAAGTACTCTGATTTCTAGTAGGCCTATACCCCAGATGCAGTCTTACTTAATGGTGGATGCTTTTTGTGCTATAATTTCCAACAAAAACTTGGGAATGTAAAGTGAACTTTAATATAATAAAACTGTAATAAATAAAAATTCTAATAATGTTGACATACATTATGAAATAGTCTAGGCTACTTTTTGTGGAAATCTGAGTCTGGAATCTGCCCTCACCTACGTCAATCAATTACTTGTCATTGATAACCATTTTAGTCAAGCATTGACCTTTTTATGTTTTGTTGAATGGTATCCTCTGTGCGTTCATTTATTTTTTTACACACAAATCTGTTCTTTGTAGAGTTTTAGTTGGGCACTTTAAGGAACTCCTATATTGTAGCCTGTATTGTACTGAAGGCCTATCTGGTGTAATAAGTGTAAATGTATCATACCTATTAATAATTCATAAAACTAATTCTGTGTGTTGGTTATGATGGAGCCTTGTATGATGTATCATCCTGCAAACTGGTTTAGTCTCCTCTAAAACCACGTCAGTTTCGAGATTAGACTAACACACAGAAAATACGCCCTCTAGTGTCTGATGTGAATTTCTCTGAAGACACAGCAATTGAGATCAAGGTAAAACGCAGATGCAGGTTAAACCACAAGTAAATATGACACAGCACTGGAGCTTAAGACGTCACGTGACTTCTTGAGTTTAAAACCGTATTAAACTCTAAAAAGTGGATAATATAGCGACAGAGCAATTGCCCCTATAAGTCGGGGCATGTGTAGATTTTCATTTATGTTTTTAGTTATGTCGATTGTCGGTCTTGTCCACGCCAGTCGCAGGGAGACGTCACATACGAGACAGTCTTTCTCATTGTGTTTTCTCTACAGCCTTTAACTGAACAAATGCACAATAAACGGTCAATCTCTTGAGAAGAAAAATTATAATTTAAATCCACAAACAGCATATGTGTAATTAAGGGCATATAAAGACTGGGATGAGAAAATAATTACTTTCTCTCCATTAAAACCGATCTCAAAAGTCCCGTGGGGGTCTACCGGAAAAGGCGGACTTACGAGCTCTATTTATACACTTGTATATATTGGGGGCGCCCTCTAGTGGCAGTAAAGCTGCATTGTAATTGTTGAACAGTGATGAGATCTTGAGGAGCAGTCAGCGCACTAGCTGACAGCTGACCTGACCCAGAGGCTGCAGGGGGTACACAATGGTAATTGATCCTTTCAAAGTTCTGAACAGGCAGACGTTGTTCCTGATCAGAGACACCTTTAGAACACAAAGCCTCACTGTTGGTTACGGATAAGATCAGAACAGCACAACGCTCACTAAAACTAAGTTGATATCAAATTGCCATTAAGGCTTGTTTTTGCAAACAAATTTTTAATGTCTGTTATTTGTGTCTTTCCCCTAACTAAGAAAAAAAACAGAACCCATCCCCTCGATAAAACAGTATCCATCAATCAGATAAGATCAGATCAATAAGATCGATCTCCCTCATCATCACGCATGTAGGGGCCTCCAGTTTGCAATCCACCTCAAGAAGAGATCCAGCTTTAGGAGGTGGAGGGCTCTTGAAATGACCAATTGAAGCGTGTTTGACTACTCCCGGTGCTGACCTCTCCCTGGTGGTCAGTGGTCACCCCGCCCCCGAGAGGGGCCAGCTGGCCTACCTTCACCTCATGCTTGTCATTCCTCCTGAGACACACCTTCCTCTGGCCCGGCATGAAACCTGCAGATCAAATACAAGAAAGGTTCATATTTACTGTGAGGCGCTGGGGCTTTAACCCCCCAACCCCACCCTCCCCCAATGCTAACAAGCACTGAGGGCCCTCCCCTCTTCCACCTCATCTCATTGGCTGACCGAAGCACTGGTTTGTTTAAGCACTTGGTCTTTTGCACTTCCACAACAACTTGGTTGTGATGCATTTTCTGCTAGCGTGCGCTTTACTACCACTAATTATATTAACGAATAAAAAACAAAGCTACTCCGCACTATGTCCAGTTTGTGTTTAGAAACTTGCCCGAGCAGCACTTTTTTTGATTGTTTGAGATGGTCGGTGGTTTGCAGTGTCTTCGTATTAAAGGTTGTGCTTAACGTGAACGTCTCCGGCCCTGATGGCTCACCGCTCACCAACCGAGGGATGGACCTCTCGTTGCACTGGTCAGCTCCTTGTTGACCAAGCAGTTGTAGGAGGCCTGGCTGTACAGTTACTCCTGCATGAGTGAAAGCACAACCACCCAGATTACAAAGGCAGAGTGAACTACTGAGCTTTATGCTTTGTAGTACCACACCAACAATGGGAGGTTGGCCTAGAGACTAACCCGGACGGGTTGTGTTCTTCATCGTGAAGTTGGTAATCCAGGCCTTACATTCCACACGCTTCTTCTTGCTGAAGGGCAGCCGGGCAGGAAATGGATCAGAGGATTCATATAAGGAGCTGGAATAGAAATGAATTCAAGATATACAAATATCTTAACGATTAGCGTCTTGCACACAGTATAAAGTATAAACAGTAAAAATAAGTCAGTTCAATATTTTACCAATAGGTGGCAGTGTTGCGACATATTTGGATGATTGATAGCACACATCAATTGTATAGTAAAATGTATTGCATACAAATGCAATTATAGCTGTAGCTCTTTGAAGCACAAACACTACCCGGCACTAGGGGCTATTATCAACTGATGGGAACAGTTTCCTCCAGGAAGTAGAGGTGCAGCAGAAAGTTTGCATGAAGGTTTGTAGAAATTACTGCAAATTGTCACCAATGAGGTATGTACTCTGAAACCTGTTTTGCAAGACCAGTGACAATAGTCTTAAATTGTTCACTTGGGACAGTGCAGGTGACCGACGACCATGTTTGTAGGCCAACACACGTTCCCGAAGAGTAGAGTGGTCAGTATCCGAGGACCGACACCAGTGGGGCCCAACATTTATAAGATATACTTTACAGCCGTCAACTACCATTCCAAACGTGATGGGGTATGGATTTTCGATTATTGATACTCGATTCTTGATATCCGCAGCCAATATCTTGGTTGATCGTCTTCGTTGTCTGATTCACTTGAGTCATCAGTCTTATTTACCTTGTGGGTTTGGTAGACTTTCCATCTCCCCTTTGTGACTCTGAATGTGCATTTGTAACTGGTGGCTCTACAGGTATATCATTAACTTGGAGCAGCAGGTTTGGGTGGAGAGTGCGCATGGGACGGCTTCCTGTCTCAGGGCTTACCTTATAGACTGGGTTTTCACCAGCTGCTCTCGTACAATATAGACATTCAAGTGAAGTCAGTTCAATATTTGTCCAATAGGTGGCAGTGTTGTGCCATATTTGGATGATTGATAGCATACATCAATTGTATTGTAAAATGTATTGCATAAAATGCAATTATAGCTGTAGCTCTTTGGAGCAGAACACTATCAGGGGCTGTTATCAACAGAAGGAAACCGTTTTTAAACCCGTACCTAGATGAAATCGGTTTCACAAGACAAGTGACAATAGTCTTAAATGATTCACTTAGAACAGTGCAGGTGACCGACGACCATGGTCCAACTCTGACGCATGTTAACAACAAGTAGAGTGGTCAGTAGCCTAGGCCCTACACCAGGGGGGCCAATATACAGTTCAGGCTGCCGTCAACTACCATTCCAAACGAGTGGCTGCTCACCACTGTTTCTTCACCATATAACACCATATAACGTTTTATGAGAATTAAACACTACAAACATTGCCTCTTTGCATTTCCGCCCAAGCCAAGAAGGTCCAAAGGTTTACCTGGGTAAATTAAAACCGAAAAACTGGAAAGGAGTGGCCTATTTACCATTCTGCCTACTTCCAATATAAACTAAATTCTTACCTGTGTTCGATAGATTCTTCATGAGCCATCTCCAGAACGCAAGCTCATTTAACTTGTGTCTCTGTTGGAAAAAAACACGTGTTGAACAATTACCACTCTCCAAGTCATACCTAGCACGAAATGACAGTAGGCCTACATAAAAAGATCAAATTTGTTTTTCATCAATCTCTCGAACCGGTATTTGTGAAAAACAAAAATTGCTGAAGTTAAAATTATTTTAGCTTAATCATTTTTAAGATTGGATACGGAAATCCTGCGCTTACATGGTGGGCCTTTGTCACGTACGCCTACTGATGATTTATCCCGTAGAGACAACACCACTCCAGCAATGAGCCTTAGAATGAAACAAACGAAAGACCTGAACTATAACAATGTGAGAAACTTGTAGCAGCTATGTCAACACATTTAAGACCGGAATTTCTTAAAAGCATAATTGTATAAAAAGGCCCCTTCTGATTAAGCTGTAGGCTGCAGACCTCCCTCCCTCGGAGAGCAATACTAAACTAATCATCATAGCTAATAATCTAGATCAGGGCTTTAGACACGTTTTTGAGGGAGGAACATGACCAGTTTGCCTGACAACCGCTTACCAATATACAGTATCTCATTATCTCACAGTGCTGTTACCCTCATGGATTAACGTTATTCTCTATAAAACACGTCCATACTAGATCTTGAGAAGTATCTTCTAAAACTAACAAATGTTTCATCTTGAAGGGCACTCTGGGTCAGTGCCCGGGTCACAGACTCTGGGTCACTTCCTGCTCCTTAGAGAGCCAGGATCCTGGTGACACGGTGGATCGTCACGTTCTCCATCTCCTGAGGAGTAGAAGATGGAGCATCGAGGCCAACCCCCTCTCTGAGTCTCTCACACACACTCTCTGACACTGACATCCTGACAATCACAAGAACACTGCCGGTACCTACCAGACATTGGGGATTGTATACACCCACCACCTATTCTTTCATTACACTGTTTACATGCTGCTGCATATAGTGCTATATATTTATGATTATAGTATTTATTACTTTTTAATTAAAACAATTTTACATTTCACTGCATACTTGTATGCATGTGAGAAATAAACTCTTGAATCTTAAATCCTGAGGTGAAGGGGATTGGGGGGAGGAGAGGTCAACACAACAGGGTCAGACCTGTGCTGCACGTCATAAACTTTACATTGTAAACAGCATTGCATCAGACAAATGCAGAAAAGGAGGAGCAAATGATTGACTGTTAAAATGATTGAAGTTGAATCCCGAGGAGCGCGCCAAGGTGTACCGTTCTCGATTGGGCCACACTATAAATTGGCAGAGAATTCACTGCCGCACGGACTGGCCTCATGAGACGTGACAGATGTAGCAGAACGCTCATTACCTCATTAGAAGCCAATTCGATATTGATGTATTGATATAGGTTTCATAAGCCCGTGTTTCCCCAGCGTGGGTCAGGCCAGTGAGCAACACAATGTAGACCATACAAATGAATGCTATGCCATGTAATGCAATACAATACAAAACCCTAACCTTAACCTGCAATTAGAACACAAAGAATATTCCATTTTTAAATATATTAAAAAGGTGTGATATTCCCATGCAAAATAGTGCAGCTTTGTTTGGGATTTGTTCTATACAGATGTTGTATGGACAAAATGTACTCAAATAGGGGTTAGAAATCAGCACAGGATGCCACCATCCGCTGTTGACTTCCATTAGGTTCGAATAATTTGTATGTTTACTGCAGCCGCTCTGCCTCCATACCTCACTGCCTCTGTAATGGACCTCTCCGTCAGGCCTCTGACACCGTGAATAAAACACTCGGGCTGAACCACATGGAGTTTGGAGGGTGTGGAGCTGGGGATTCAGAACAGGGCGTTTGGGTGGGGTTCCTAACAGGTTTGTGGAGACCCTGAAACCACAGATAGGCCTACAACTAGGTCGGGTAAGGGACCGGGTATCTCTTTGTCAGGATCTTCGTGCGGCCCAGACGGTTCTTTCTTCCAACAGGGGGCGACATCGGACAATATAGTGGCTTAAACTACTTCATTTAAGAATGCTTGATTCTGATTGGCTGGGAGGAGGGCATTAACCCGGCAGGTTGCCCGCTGACTTGTCGGTTCTACTTGCTGCTGACTGAGCACAGCGTCATCAAATAGTAGATCGATACGCCGCTTGTATTTTTTGGTATACTTGATTCTGATTGGCTGCAGGGTGCCCATTAATCCCTGATATACGGTCACCTGCTAAGTAGTTCCAGTCAAATTATCTGTTCAGCATTCAAAACGACGGCTGGAAAATGAATTATACTGTAATCAGGCAAAGCGGTTATATGCTATAGACCCTACAGTATCTGTGGTATAAAGGCTGGGAAGAATTTTGAATTATAAATAGGCCTATGTACAAGTATCATGGAATTTCTTAGCCTAAAGTAAAATCCTAAATAACGAAAATGTACCGTAACTTACGCTAATGAAAACGTTTTGCCACATCTGACATGAGAAACGCTGTGGAAATATCAAACAGTTTTCCCCCCATAATGAGTGATTATCAATTACTAGAAAAAATAAAAAATCAATACTAACATTATAACTAACTTTCCAATGCTCCTAGCCGTCATTTTTAGAAATCACACAATGCAGCAACCTGTCTGTATCTTTGCCTGTTTATTTGCAGACCAATACTTTTTGCTGAGCTGCATCCGGCCTTAATATTCAGCCTGTCCTGCCACCCACCACCCACACAACAACGCCCGAGGAGGATTTAGACAGAAATCAATAAATGGATCCCATTCACAACTTTGTGTTTCCACAGCTTTTTATTAAAGTAGGCCTATATTTCTGCACTGACATTTTTATTGTTTTATTTATTCTTCTTCTCCTTATAGGCCTACTTTAGTTTAACATTACTCTTTTAAATGATTGCCCCACCAAGTAAAATGTGATATCTTGCCTATTGAAAGGTGTTGGATGGCTGCTATATCAATAAAGTTATGTAACAGATGGAGTTGTCATTGCCTGTATGATGAACTTGGTCTGAGAGTCAGAGTCGGTTGACAAACACCCGCAGTTGGTTCTCCACCTGGACGCTGGGCAGAGGGAGAGAAGGATCATTAGGTACAGATTGAGAATAATTTACCAGAGCCACCAACTACCATTCACAACTGTCAGGTTCTCCGGGCCTTTCTGCCTCAATGTCTGCCTAAACCCGAAAATGGCATAGAGGACAACATAGGACGCGGTGGACTCACTTAAGTTTAACAAAACTTTCTTCATTTATTTTCCAAGTTTTGGAGAATGTTTGTTAGAAGTTTGCCAGTTTTTTTTCAGCAGGTTGTCAGCAGTTTGAAAACCAATGGCGTCTATGCAGTCATCTTTACACTGAAGTGCACCCAGTTCAGTTATTTGTTTGGTCCTCTGTCTCGCTCAAACACCCGGAAGCGTGAATCAATTAAATCCCCTGTCCCATCACCTCACGTGACCTCCACGGCACAGCGCTGCCCTCCCTTGCAATATTTCCAAACAACTATCAATATTAAAGATTCTTTCACTATTATTCCACATGTTCAAGGAGGACTTTGATAAAGTAGAGGGCAGTATAACGAGGAAAGGGCCGGAACAGAAGGTTGGATTCACAGTGGTGTTGATCCAACAGGGGGCATGCGTGCTACTCCCAAAGAGCTGTGGGTGGGTGGGTGGAGGGGCCCACCCGAGGGCCCCTGGAAGGGCCTCCCCACCACCCCACACTCGTTGCTATTCCTTGTCTTCTTCACCAACCCTCAAAGAGCTCGGACACCACCCGGTCGGCCCACCTCGACCAAACGTCTCCCCCTCACCATGGTGACGGAAGAGAAGGGGGGGGGGGGGGGACGACGACAAGGAAAACAGAGCAAGCTCAGTTAATACCCTGCATCTTCTGGCATTCATAAACACACACCTCCATCACCCAGCGACTCCGTCATAAATCCCAATCCCAGTGACACCTAGTGGCCGGGACAGCGGCCAAGCCGCCGGCGCCGCCGCCAGGGGCACGGCTTCTCGCTCGTACGATCGATCCCCATACATCTAATGGCTGTCGAGAGAAACAGAGTCCCAGCCCATCCATACAAGCTACTATATATCTAATTACACAGCGCCGCTTCTCAGGGCCCTGCTGTGCTGCGACTGGAGTTGGATTTGTTCCCCAGCAAACGAAGGCCGAGGTCACAGGAGTTGCTTCGTCACGACCGGACCCCCATCCTCCCCCCCCCCACCGCTCTCTTGGTGGGGGGAGGGGGGGGGGGGGAGGGGGGGGTTGAGGACCACGTCCCAGGGGTCGATCAGCACCTTGTCCTTCACGGACACGTCCGGTACGGGCCCCGGCCCGCTGGGAGGACGGCAGGGTGGCCAGGAGGTCAGAACGTCCGTGGGGATTTCAGGGACTTGCTTTCGGTCATCCGTCAGTTCAACAGATAAACAACACACCAACACCCACGGCGCACGCACTCGAAAATCCAGTTACAGAAACAGCCGAACAATTAGTTTGAATTGGCATCCATCGTTTAATTTTTTTCTGCCAACCCCTCCCCCTCCCAGTTGGCATTGATAAAGATGGATAGCGACAGAACTCTGTCGTTTGTGAAATACCATGTGGAAGAATCAATTTGAGCAATGACATTTGCTGAGCATCCAGATTATGCCAGCTAGTCAGGGAAAAATGTTCAATGACGTACCGAGTGTGTGAGACACATGTGTGTGTTTGTCTCTGTGTGTGTGTATGTGTGTGTGTGTGTGTGTGTGTGTGTGTGTGTGTGTGTGTGTGTGTGTGTGTGTGTGTGTGTGTGTGTGTGTGTGTGTGTGTGTGTGTGTGTGTGTGTGTGTGTGTGTGTGTGTGTGTGTGTGTGTCCCTCTCTGAGTCTATGGAGCAGCCCATGTTTTATACCTGAGGGGAAATACAACGTTGTGTTAGCTGGCAGATGTTTCC
>NC_079429.1:13058801-13231301 GCF_026213295.1 Gadus chalcogrammus
GTGTGTGTGTGTGTGTGTGTGTGTGAGTGCGTGTGTGACTGTGTGTGTGTGTGTGTGTGCGTGGGTGTGCATGTACATGCATAAGTGAGTGCATGTCTGTGTCTATGGGTAACAAAGTGGTGGAAGCTGATTGAGAAAACGAGAATGAAAGGAAGTGGGAGGAAGTGTGAAAAAGAGAGGAGGGAGAGTGAGCAGGAGAGGGAGGGAGATAGAGAGAGAGAGAGAGAGAGAGAGAGAGAGAGAGAGAGAGAGAGAGAGAGAGAGAGAGAGAGAGAGAGAGAGAGAGAGAGAGAGAGAGAGAGCAGGAGAGGGAGAGAGAGAGCAGGAGCAGGATGGAGAGAGCAGGAGAGAGAGAGAGAGAGAGCAGGAGAGAGAGAGAGAGTAGGAGAGGGAGAGAGAGAGCAGGAGAGGGAGAGAGAGAGCAGGAGAGAGAGAGAGATAAAGAGAGAGCGAAAAATAAAAAGAGTGTCTGTGTGAAAAACAGCCTGTGCATGAATGAGTATGGAGAGAGCGAGAGCGAGAGAGAGAGAGAGAGAGAGAGAGAGAGAGAGAGAGAGAGAGAGAGAGAGAGAGAGAGAGAGAGAGAGAGAGCGAGAGAGAGAGAGAGAGAGAGGGAGAGAGAGAGAAAGCGGGAGAGAAGAGGGAGAGAAAGATAGCCAGTACAGGAGAGAGAGTAGGAGAGAGAAGGCAAGCGAAAGAGAGAGAGTACAGGAGAGGGCGAGAGAGAAAGAGTGAGAGAAAGAAGCGAGAGAGAGAGAGAGAGAGAAAGAAGGTGAGGCAGGAGAGAGATGTGAAGCAGCTCTTTTAGTCCCTCTGTTCCTCAGCTACAGGGAACCACCATGGTTACATCGTAACCAACGTCTGAAAGAATGTAACCTGAGAGTGAGCACGGTATAGCATACAACGCGTCAAGTTGTGTTCGCCTCCCGGTTGGAAGGTAGCAGGTTCGATCCCCAATGTCAAGTAGATCTCCTTGAGCAAGAGGCTGAAATTACTTAAACGACATCTGAAGAAGTGGGAAAGAAACAACAGAAATACCTAAATTAAAAAATGGTGGGCTTTGATTTTCAATATATCCAGGTCTATCCCCCATAGGGGGGTAAGGGAAATACTCCTCAGAGACAGGTAGGTATCTCTTCCCCAGCAAATACAAGCATGCCTACAGAGCACAACCTATAATCAGTACAGTATGGGACGGCGATGCTTATGCCACATCCATCGAGACGCCCACGCTAGAACTTGATATTTGAGGTAATCTGATAATGCCGTGGAATGAAGAATGGCTGCCCGTGCACTCTTGCCTTGCTGAAAGTAATCCCTTTTTCCGCTGTTCCATCGCCTCCTTATGTTCTCGCTCGCAGCGCTAATTTCTTGCTAATCAGTGCAGAAAAGCTTCCCCGGTTGATGATCATGTAAGCGTTATGGGGGCCAGCAAAGGGTGCCATGACAACCCCCCCCCCTCCCCACCCCACTAGCCCCCATGCTATTAGATAGGAACAAGGTTATGAGTTAAGCGGTATGAGTAATATGTAATATATTGTATAAAAAAGTTTTTAACAATGCATCCCGATCTTTATTTTTGGCATGAACAACCCATTTATACCGGTCCAACATAAATTAATAAGAGCAAAGAAATAAATTGGATAAAACCACACATTTTTTCCCTGAAAAAGACAGACTGTGATTGATGTGGTGACTTGGGGCAGCTGGGTGGAGAAGGCTGGGCATGGCTACCTTTATCGATTTTAATTCCATTAATACCTCATGACGGAGGCCCACTTGGCAGGACGTCTGATGGCCGGTGCCTATGTCTGTTATCACAGGTCCGACCCGGTTTATCAGCTGGCACCAGCAGGCAGGGAAAGAAAAGTCTCTGAAGAAAAGCCAAGAAGACAGAGTACTGGCAGCAGGCGGCGGACTTAAGCAAATAAGCAGACGGCGGAACATTTTAACAACCCCTGAAAGCCTAGGAAAAGGCAGCGCTTTACAGAAAATAACTCATTAAGTCTCTGCTTCCTCATTTTGTGTTGGTGTCTTGAGTGGGACGTTGGGGGGCCTGAGAGCAGGCGGGGTCCGCTAGCACTCATGGCCCCGGCTCACTGAGCTACTCCCAACACCTCACACACAGCGGGCAGGGTGGAAGCGCCAAGCTCATTGGTTCAGCCCATTTATAACACTGCAGTGTTCGACTTAAGGTATAAATCTGTCCGGGAGCCTCTGAAACATTGTATTAATCTCTGGCTTTGCTGGGCCCTTTGATCTGGCGCGCCAAGTGAATTGTGTGAGTGCCAACGCCCTGCGCAGTCTGTGTGTACGTACCCTGCAGTTAATGATGTCGTTAGAATCCATTATAATGTTAGGGCGACATACATACGGTCCTGAATAGTGGGGACAGGGGTAGACTGTGTGGGTGACAAAGCACCCTGATTACATGCGTTTGGCTCTGTGCCGGCTCAGAATAACTTGAGTCACACTCATAGTGTTAGATTCTACATGGGACCATATGGTACATGGTACCCATTGTTTCCATGTTCCCCATGTTTCGAATGCCCCTTGCTTACAAACAGGGCAGCCCATTGCTTTCACTGATTCAATGTATTTTGAGGGGGTAGAAAGGAACATAAGTACCATCAAGGGAGGCTAATACCATACCACCACACAGACCACATATGCCTATTGGTCGTAAAATGCAATCGGCCATAACATTTAGCCAATGCCTCATTGTCGTGGTTCTGACAAACTGAGTGACCTATGAGCATACTCTCGGCATATTTATCACATGTCTATCCAAACCAAAGCCTGAAGCCACCAACATCAGAAGCTTATGGATTAAATATTCTAATTCAGTTAGCTCAGCGGTTCTCCTCCTTTTTTCCATCAGCTCCACCCCCCAGGGTTAACGTTGGCAGTACCTCTCTGAATATCCGATGCAGTTGGTGATAAATCCCAGAATTTTATGACGTTTTAAAGCCAACCCCCTTTTAATTCATAAACTACCGCTTTTTTAAGAAGTGTGGCACAAGGATTCCTAAGAAAAATATTATTACATATTTTTTTGATAACTTAGGAGAGAAATAATTTGGTGGACCATCAACAGTGCCCGCGCAGTCCACACGGGGACCGCGGACCACAGGTTAGGAATCACTGATGTAAAGGCTACTGTGGTGATGGAATAGGATATGGATATACCACGGTTGGAGAAACTTTGAAAGCCTTGGCAATTTTTGTTGCCGTTTTAATCGAAGTAGCTCGAGACGAGACATTATAAATACACTAGGATTTTTTTTTAGATAAATGTTTTAGAATTCATAAAAACAGGGCAGATGTGTTGCTCATAATCATGGTAGCGCATTATGACGAAGGAGTTCAATTTGACAGTCTAGTAGTCCATCAGCTGAAGCTGCACAGGGGTAGCTCATCCTGAGCGAGCAGCTCAGTCTGTCACAACACACCGGCGTCGTGTCGTGTGCTTGCTCCATCGCGAGGGCTCCAGCTATGTGGCTTTAGTTTTCCTGGTTGCGTGGAAACTAAAAGGGGCTGCATTGAACGAGCACCCTCGAATGAAAAAAGGGAGAATTTACTGTGGGCGCTACGTGCCTTTGCCTTGGTGTGTGCACAAGTTGGACAGGCTGCAAAAGAGAGAGAACCGTGTGGAAGGGGGAAATCAGAATATTTAAGTGAACCGTGTTGTGGAGTGCGTGGGGATTCGGGATACGCGATCATCTTCCCTGACGGCGGAACTTCGGTCCCTAAATGAAGGATGACAAAACGGCGGAGAAAAGCAGTATAATGTGAGTACGCGTGCAAAAAAAACAAAACTGAAACACAATCTCTTCTATGTTTTTGCCTTTGAATACTGCTTTTTTCCATAACGAGAAAGTTGCATCTGCATTTGCATATTTATAACATGGCCGTGTGTATGTTGTATGTCGTATTGTGTGTGATTATATTGTGTGTGTATAGGCCTAACATTATACCAAGGACTAAATCAAGACTAACTTAAGAGCGACGTATCCCTCCCAGAACCATCATATATGGCCGTGTATCTTCTGCTTTTATCTTGTAGTTAGTGCGAAGAATTGAGACAACGGGGTCTAAAATAACCAGAGAGCTATAGCCTACTATCCAAGTTATTCATATGCATATGATATGCAAAAAAGTTGATCCTATCGATGCAGTAACCTTATGTTTGAATGTATTTACAGTTCAGACCGATAATTGACGAGACCCAATTTAATTAAAATGTCACCAGTAATAAGCTATTAATAGGCCTCTTGTCAGAACTAAATGGCCTTCCTAGATGTAATTATAAAGTCGGCTGAACTCTAGTACCAAACATACTGTTCAGTAAATAAAATGCATGTGGCTATTTCAGGACTAGAAACCCCACCGGGGACTTTAAGACAGGGAAATACAAGAATTAGGATTGACAGTGGCTGTAGATGGACGATAGAAGCTAAAAGCTCTGGAACAAGATTACACTTGCATTAAAAGGCTTTCAAACAGGAGATATGAAGCCACATCTTGTTCCACTCAGCCTAGCCTACTGCCGGTAACCAAATTCAGAACTGTAGACCTATAGAGCCATGAAGGCTATTAGACAAATTTAAAACTAAAATAGATTCAGCTGTGTGTAGAAGCATGCAGAAAAATACACGCTTCTCTAAAACACACACGCACCAACACGCACGCACACACACACACACACACACACACACACACACACACACACACACACACACACACACACACACACACACACACACACACACACACACACACACACACACACACACACACACACAAACACACACACACACACACACACACACACACACACACACACACACACACACACACACACTTACACCTCCACAGACACACACTTACACCTCCACAGACACACACTTACACCTCCACAGACACACACACACACACACACACACACACACACACACACACACACACACACACACACACACACACACACACACACACACACACACACACACACATGCAGTGTTCTCCCTTTGTCTGTTTTGTGGCATCATTAAAACATAAACACACATATAACAACCTCCACCTTATTAGTATTCATAACAAAAATGATTCATTGGGATAGCCGGTAATGATCAATACATTATACATTCGAATCCACTTGAATTTGTTCTGAATTAATTCAGCATAGAAGATACGGCCCACGTCCCCGTATCAGGGACAGGGACACTCACACACACGCACACTCGCTATATCCGTAAGAGCAACAAGTTGCTGTTGTTGAGATGACGTTGCGGATTAATTACGACTCCCCCAATACACACACACGTCTTGCCCCGGAGACCAATCATTACAGCGGCGCAGCGACAGCAGACGAGATTTATGACGAAGGCCAATGCTGACCTTTTTGAGTGCTCAGGCGTCCATATTTCTGGAGTGGATTAAAAGTAAGAGCTTTATTTATCTCACCGAGCAGTAACTCTCACATGGGTGAGACCTGACTGGAGGGCGGTGACGGTGCTGGTGGTAGAATTGACTTTGATGATGGCGGCGGATAGGGCTTAACCTGATGGAGCGGCCCTATTGATTCACGACGGAGAGGTCTCTGTGAGCCGCTGGAGCCGATCCGGGCTGTGGAAGCTAGAGGGCGAATAATATGAGCCCCTGAGGCGTTTTGGGCCTCTTCTCATTTTCCACATTTATTTTCAACGCAATTCACGACCCCCCCCCCCCCCCGTATAACAGGCCGCAGCTGAAAACACACCCCATGGTGCCGGCGCTCCTAAGCCCCTGAAAACACACACCCCATGGTGCCGCCGCTCCTAAGCCCCGGTCATCCCTCTCGCGCTTTCATCCTTTCTTTCCTGCCTCTTCATCCGCATCCACAACGCTCCTCTACTCCGTCTCCTCTTTCCATTGCCTCCCGTTTTCATTCATACTTTCATTGACAGCCCTTTTTCTTTTTCCTTTTCTTTTTATGTCTTTCTACACCACTTGACAAACTATGTGTTCCCCCCCCCCCCCCCCCTCCCTTTTACCCAGTATGCCATTACCCTGGTAGGGCCCTGCCGCATTCTCTACCAGGGTATCTGTATTGTGTTGTCATTGTAATGTTACCGCTCTCTCTCTCTCTCTCTCTCTCTCTCTCTCTCTCTCTCTCTCTCTCTCTCTCTCTCTCTCTCTCTCTCTCTCTCTCTCTCTCTCCCCAGAGCCTCACTGTCGCTCTGCATTTCCACACCGCTCTCGTCCTGTGTCCCTCCCCTGTCCCCTGTCACCCCAACCCCACCCCACCCCAAACCAACCCACTCCTCCTCTTCTTCTTCCTCAGGCTCCAACCTCCCCTTCCTCCTCCTCCTCCTCCCCCTCATCCCTCAGAGTGAAATGTCAGCCCCACCCCATGCTGAGGGATGAGGAAGGGGCCGCCTTTCCACAAACACAACATTAGCCATTAATCTGACGAGCCCCCTGTTTTTTCTTTCCTTCAGACTAGGCCCTCTGATTGGCTGCATCCCTCCATGTTATGCCATTTGTCCATCGATATTGACAATAAGTGCAGACTGATGTACTTAATAAAATACTGTTTAATCGCGATGCTAGGCTTAATGTGTGTGTGTTTGTGTGTGAGTGTGTGTGTGTGTGTGTGTGTGTCTATCGACAGGGCAGCGCAAGGCAGTGCCTTTTTATAATCCTGATCAAAACATAGCCACACAGTGACTCTGTGTAGGAAGTATATTGCTTACTCTTCCACACACACACACACACACACACACACACACACACACACACACACACACACACACACACACACACACACACACACACACACACACACACACGCATGCACACAAAGACACACTCTCTGAAACACACACACACACACATACACCGCTCCTGTGAGCTGTCCTCTACCCCTTCACGTCATGCGATACCAAGAGGTACTTCCAGATCGATTTCATTTTTTAATCTTGGTAAGTGGATCTTGCCGAGACTCTGGCCGTTCTGGAGAACCACAGAAAGTATTTTGGGGGCCGGAGGTTCCTCTAAATGCTTTGGTAATCCCGGCCCCGCGCCCACATGTCGTGTTCGTCGGCTGTGGTCTGTGTTCATAGCGGTAGCATTCAGCCATACAAAAGGGATTGGGTGGCTAACATTGGTGCTACAACATTGACGGAAGGAAGGTTTTCTGGGGGAGATTAGTAACGGGATAGGCCGTCCTCCCCTGATCAGCTATTAATGAAGCGTGTCCGTGTGGGGAGCCATGCTTTTAGAGCGCAGAGAGAAATAAAAAAGTATTGATTACAGAACACATAAACAAGCTGGTACGTTCGTGTTACTTGCACTGCTGAATACTCCTTTTAAATCAGGTGCTATTAGGTTGGGGAAAACACAGCTGACAGCTGCCACTTAAATTGATTCAGGAATATTGGACCACTATACAAAATAACCAACACGGTGACGACAACAATATGCATGCAGTGGATACACATGTTTACTGCTGCTGTGGCAGGGGTGTTGATAATGTTGTGTCACTGTGGGTACTGAGAAAAAGCCAGCACTGCAGGGATGTCAATTATAGAAGACTCTGAGCGCGACCACAGCCATTTGTTATCTTGTTTGTTTCTGACTGGCCAGGATGCTGTTTTCTTTTGCTGTTATTATTAGCCCCGATGTTGCTAAGTATCACACACACGGTCTGGCTTTCCTCATAGCTGTCGGGGAAAAAGTCCTCATCCTTCGTTCATAATCATAATCTCACATTTCATGCAAAATGCCACCGCACGGATGGAGAATATGTTGGGGTTCAGGGATCGGTGTTGTGACCACAGTCAGGGTGATTAGGATCTGCGAGGTGCTATGCAACAAAGATATGTTAACTGTGCAAAGATATGTTAACAAGCAGCAACTGCACATCCAACCATGTCAGCCTATCAGAGGTGCTCCCTGGTCCACCTGGTATAAATCTGTCATTATGTCCATTGCCCACAGTTTGCTTGTTGATTCTCTCTTACATTGAGGTTCTGATCATGCATTAATCTTTAATGTTGTTATTATGTGCCGATGCCGATACCGTTATTAGGGAGGGAAATATTATCGACCGATATTCAAAATATACAGTAGATCTATTGTCAGTTATTCAATATTGTGGTACTCTGGAGCAGCTTCTTGTGTTCTGCTGCTCACCCTCCAGCATTGCTTCAGGCCACAGCAACATCGCATTAAAATCATGAGCTAACGGAACGGGAGTTAAGTGTTGGAAGTGTTTATGTGGATGTGCTCAGTTGAGGGTTTTAGAGGTTCAACACACATAGTAAAGAGGTAATTACGTTTATACATCAACACCATTGATAACGTTTTCATATCGGCAAACATAAACACTGATAACAATTTATCTGTGATAGGCCAATACCTGCCGATAAAATATATGCCGACATCTTGCTCCAGTTGTTTGAACTCTTTCTTGTTTTATAGCTCTAATAGCATACTTTGTTTTGATTCACATCAAAGTCATCCACTTCCTCTCCCTCGATCAACTACATGCCCCCAACTGCAACAAAAAAGAAAATAAACGTGTCTTTCTAAATCCCTTAGCTAAAAAGGAACTCGTTTTTTTTTGTAGAAAAATCTCATATTCGCGTGTTAGTAGAGTGTACGCTGTGATAATTCTCAGCCCGACCCTAAGACCTTTCCATTGTATTCCCCTTCCCGTAGGTTAGCCATCTTCATCGGGGGAGGCTGACACTCCGGCGGTCCGTCCCACGCGCCGGTCGTCCGGGGAGGCTCCCCGGGGCATGCCCAGTGCCCGACACCATGCCCATGGCGGCAGGCTGGCTGCTGCGCCACTCGGTGGTCATGTGTCTCCTGCTGCACAGCCTGGTGCTGATGACGTGCTGCTTCCACCACGCCGCCACCAGCTGCTCGAAGAACTGCTACTGCTCCGAGAGCGAGGCCGGCGGCAAGACGGTGCGCTGTAGCAACCTCCAGCTGACGGAGATCCCAGACGACCTGCCCAACGACACGCGACGCGTCTACCTGGACTTCAACCTCTTCACCGCCGTCCCCGCCAACGCCTTCGCCGGCCTCCCGTACCTGGCCACGCTGGACCTGTCGCACAACGAGCTGGCCCAGCTGGAGCCCGGGGCCTTCCGAGGGCTCGGGAACACGCTGCAGTTCCTGGACCTCTCGTCCAACAAGTTGACGAACTTCGTCCCGGAGGCCTTCGAGGGCCTGCGGGCCCAGGCCAACCTGACCAACAACCCGTGGCACTGTGACTGCAGCCTGCAGCTGGCCCTTCCCCGTGTGGACCTGGAGGCCGCCTCCCTGGCGGGCATCGTGTGCCAGACGTCGGACCCGGCGGACATCGGCGTGGAGGGTCTGGCCTTCCTGCTGGCGCCGGAGATCGACCTGTGCGTGATCATGAAGAAGACCACGGACGTGGCTATGCTGGTCACCATGTTTGGCTGGTTCTCCATGGTCATCTCCTACCTGGTGTACTATGTCAGGGCCAACACGGAGGACGCCCGCAGGCACCTGGAGTACCTCAAGTCACTGCCGCAGGTCAGCATACCGGGCAAGTCCGAGGAGTCTTCGACCATCAGTACTGTGGTATAGCCCCGGGAGACAACTTGGGAACAGAGTGACCCAACGGTGGCCTGCTGTCATTGTTCGCATCGGAGGGGGGAACCGGTGGGCAACAAGACATGTGTCCGTTGGCACAAGGGAAACCAGGCCTGAACAATCCAACCCAGATGAATAATTCATCAATCAGTGGCCCATTAGGAGTTTGTAGGGGCTGAGTTGAAGGGTCCTGACTGCAACTAAAAGCAGAAGGAGGAGGTTTTTTGTTGACTTCCAAATATGGGATTTAAATGGGATTTATCCAGTGGTGCGTAGACCCTCTCCCTGCACCTTTTCTCACACAGACGCCATTCAGGAGGCTATGTCAGCGAGCTAGCCTGCCGGGGAATTAAAAACAGTTGTAGCCCTGCTACAACAAACTCTTGACTCACAATTATTCCGTATACAATACAAAGTGTATTCCATTAAAAACCTTCAATGAGGTATTTAATAGTATATTAACAGCGAAAAATGTTGTTAGTTTCAATTAAAATTGTCTTTATAAGAGTTCCTTGTGCATATTTTTGATGAAGGCTCTTCCCCACATCACGACTATCTTGTAGACACAGAAGGTATGAGAATTTGAATTTGAGGAATTTAATTTGAATTTGACAGCATTAGATATTCCTCCCGCGGTGTGGATGGTAATCACTTTGCCGTAGGATGAAGGGCGCTCCGGCAGGTCTATGATGTTTGGGATAGATACCATTATATTTTTTTTACTACAAAGCTTCGATACTGATCAGACCTGAGTAGGAAAAGAGGTCAGAGCCGCTGTCTCCCGACACGGCCGACAGGAAGCTAATCTACGTAACCCTCACCGGAGATGGCGGATAACCCGCCCCCCTGCTGCCGTCAGGGACGGGGTCTGTGGCAGGTTGAGGTGGAGGGCTGCGGGGGAGAGAGGCGGGGGGGGGGGGGGGGAGGCAAAGGGCTTTTGTACGTCAGAGCACAATGCTTTCGTGCAAATAAACAACCTAATGGGAACGGGGCTGCGTGTTCCCTTTTAGCGGTGCTGCTTCCTGGGGCTTTAAGAGCACTCTGTAGCCAGCCGCTCCCCAGAGGGGAGAGGGCTGTGCGGCATTTATGGCGGTGCTCTGTTGGAGAAGACCACCCCAACACCGGCTGGGAGACAGCCACCCACGCCGGCAGATGTGGGGTGGGCAGGAAGGACGGGGGGACGGGGGGGGGGACGGGGGGCAGTACAAATGGTGCATTCGTTAAAGGCTGAGTGTCTTTCACGTTCATGTTAATCAAGGTAATACGCCGCTAATCAAGGTACTTTGTCTCCAGAGCTGCATTTCAATGTGCTCGGAGGAGGCCGCTGGGGCTCTGCCTGTGTTTTATCTTCCCTCCGCGGGGGTTCTGTAAGGCTTGAAGCGCGGCAGTTC
The DNA here is from genome assembly GCF_026213295.1 of Gadus chalcogrammus. NCBI lineage: Eukaryota > Metazoa > Chordata > Actinopteri > Gadiformes > Gadidae > Gadus > Gadus chalcogrammus. Next base: position 13,069,805 of record NC_079429.1, read on the forward strand.
TGGATCCATGCGGTCTGGTGAGGTCACTCCCGGGGGGGAACTCTAGCTGAAGAGCACTGCGGCACGGGTGGGGGGGGGTTTGACCTGCTTGTCCATTAGGGGGGCCATGGATCACCTCATCCAACGGCCTTACCGACCCAGGAGAGGGAGGGAGAGAGAGAGAGAGAGAGAGAGAGTGGGAGGGAGGGAGGGAGGGAGGGAGGGAGGGTGGGAGGGAGGGAGGGAGGGAGAAAGAGAGGGGGATGCACCTTGGTTTACATCTCTCACTGATGTCATCAGCTGACCTCAGCGACCACACCACCAGTGATGCAACCACCTAGAAACCATCTCTACTTTACAACACAAATACAGAAAACATGAAAACTGAGTGACTCTGCAAAAAAAATAACAGGTGTCCTCCACTGCCAAGAGGTAGACTTGCAAGCCAAGTTTAAATCTGAATTCATTAAGTAATTAATGAACTCGGGTTGTTGTGAGCAGTACCTAAAAACCACATTAGGTAAATTGAATCCCATTACAAAAGACATAATATTACCGTCCACAATCAGGCCTGTGATGGTGAAAGGTAATGATTAAGATCTAATCCTTACCTTAGGGGGAAGGGGGGAATGCACATGGCTCTTTAGCAGTTGGCCCGCTAAGGGTGCCTTGTTGCCATAACAACTTACCTAATCAGATCATCTCAAGATCATGAGCAGGTCGTGTGTGCATCAACAAGGGTTTCCCTGTCCCACCCCCCACCCAAGCACCCCCCGTACCACACAGACCGGAGCCACTAAACTATGTATGACAGCCACAGAAAGAACCCCGGAATAGGGGGACCGGGGAGACTCAATCCATCTTTTAGCTAACGTGACCCATTTCCAGAGGGAGAGAAAATACCACAACAGAAAACCAACGAGATACAGACAGGCAGACGAACAGACAGACAAGGCCACAGGGGTACAGCTGCCCCTCCTCCAAACCTCCCAAACACATCACCCACTGACCTCATCTCTCCCCCTCCTCCCCCCCGTGTATCTTCCCACTCTTCCCTTCCCAGGGGTGACAGCTCAGCTTTTCTGTTTTTTTAAGTACAGACCGCCGACTCACTATCTGCAAGGCTCTATCTTGTCGCTCAAGTTCAAGGGCAGCCTTTTCGTATTTATATATCCTATATATATATTATATATCCTAACCCTAACCCTAACCCTAACCCTTGTTACCGGGCAGATTCACGTGTTTTTTTTTTTCTTCCTTTCAGTTAGTTCCTCTTTAGCCTCTTTAGCTTTGTGGTTGACGGCGCTTGTCGGCGTGAGGTTATTGATCCTGACAAGAGTTCGCCTTCAGTAACTCTCGGTGAGGCCTCCCGCGACCCACAGACGATTCGATAGCACTGAAAAATAGATGGGTTGCTTTCCTTTGACATTTCCTTGCTTCCAGAGAGATCCGCTCTCTCTCCCTCTGCAGAGAGAGGCCTGGCCCGTTCCATAGAGAAAAACATGAATCATAACACTCGACGCAACCTATAGTCATGCACTCCTCCTTGCATTCCTGCAATGCTATAGTTTCTTTCGGTTCTTTGTGTATTTGTATAGAGGTGGCCATGGGTGTGTGTACGTTGGTGTATGTGTGTGCGTGTGTGCGTGCGTGCATGCATGGGCGTTCGTGCGTGCGTGTGTGTGTGTGACGTGTGTGCCTGCATGAGTGCATGACTGAGTGAGTGAGTGTTTGTGTGTGTATGAGTGAGTGAGTGAGTGCATGTGTCACCGTCTGAGTATGTTTTTCCTGGGTCATTGTGCTTACTTACTGTGCAGCTATTCTATGAGAGTGTGTGCTTTCCATTGTACACTTGTATGTCCAACAGGTGTGTATGTGTGTGTCTGTGTGAGCGTGGAGGAGGAGCAGGGGGAGGGTGGCGGGGGGAGGGGGGGAGGGGAGGGCGGGGCTGGGCAATCGGGTAATGTAACACCCTCTGTTCCCCCAGCACAAATAGCTGTTGCCTGGGCTTAAGATATGTTTCAGTGCAGCCCGCCTGGCCCCGCCCGCTGCCCTCGGACACGTTACACTGGTGTGAGCATTACAACTGCTGGGCAATGGGACACAAAGTCAGGGGATAGGGTGACACATCCAATTCCACAGAGCACAACTCACTCTGGCGTTGGGTTGCAGGTGAAACAGTTTCCAGGGGCCTGAGGGAGAACGTGTTGGGTCTCTCTCTCTGTCTCTGTCTCTGTCTCTGTCTCTGTCTCTGTTTCTGTCTCTGTCTCTGTTTCTGTCTCTGTCTCTCAGAATGATGGGTTTACATTCAGGCACTTCAGGTGCCCCCCTATTTGTTTTTGGTGCGGCAGCTTTGGAGATGGGGGACAGGTTAGAGTTTAGGCCACACACGTGATGATGCGCGGGAAGGGCTCCTTCATTGCAGATGGGAGTTGCCGAAGGCGGAACACGTGATTAGAACGGCCTATTCTCGACGTGTAAACACAACGTGGTGGTTTATGAAGGCACAGCGACCTCTGTCTGTCAATACATGCAGGTGTAGGTAAAAGCGTTGTTTTAATTTGCTATATAATGTGATGAAACTTTAATTTCTAACTATTACCATGAAGGAGGCGGCGATTCGCATATTATACATCAAGGACACAAGTTGACCTTCCGGATCCAAGACTTCGGGATTCAGCCTACCTTTTTGCTGGGAGTCGAACACTAACAGTCGAACACTAGTCACTGCATTATGAAGCGAGTTTTGTCACATATTAAGAAAATATGTCGCCTCAAAGGACCTGTTTTACTTTTGTTTCAACCACTGTCAAATCATAACAGCTGGCCTAAAGCGATAGCTCCAGAAAGACTTCAATGCCAACTTTGGAGATAAAACTAATGTTAAAGAGGCAGTGAATGGGCTGTTTCAGCTGCAATTTGAACACTTGGATAAAAATAAAATGTATAGTGCTGAGAGTTCTTTCAAGGAGAGGGGCGTGTCATCCCCAGGGTTACGACCCAGGCCGACTTTTCGCGATGTTTACATGAAACGCCCATAACCCACATTGTGGCGTTATTCTTTAAGTGTCCGAGATGCTTAACCCTTTCTCGGACACGGTCATTAAATAAACCGCTGCTCAGACAGAGCTGGCGACAGATATTTCTACTGGACAGTTATAGAGTAGATAAAGATATATTTAAAATATATGTTCTTTATATTCGTTTTTTCTTTTAGGGCGACCAGCTCCCACCAGAAGGTGGCGCGCCCGAGGCGACAGCCTATATGGCCTATGCCTTTAGCCGGCCCTGCATATTGTATAGCCTACATGGAGCTGAAGCCTGCCAGTATCTCCAGGCTAGTCATCTCCCTACTGAGAATATATAGGCCTAGGTCAGGAAACTATAGACACCACCACATGCATTCACATCATGATAGTTAAGATACAAAAACACACATATCTCAGAGCAGGAACAGAATAAGGGAATGCATTGCCTTTAGGGAAAACAACTGTGACTAAGTTAAGATTTTGACTCGACAGACATGCATAATTAATCAACTTCATCCTGCACTGCCGCTTTAAATAGCCTATAGCTAAGTTGTTAAAATCTTCAGATAGGAAAAGTTGGGTCTGTTTGAGGTGTGTAAATGACATAGACATGTAGAGACCACTGCTGAAGAAGAGAAAGAAGGCATGGCACAAAATGAAAAGTAAACATGGCTGCTTTACCAGAAGTGACAATGTCTAGTGACGGGAAGAAGAGATTTCTGGAGAGCAACCCCCATGCGTCTTTCTCCTTCCAGTATCATTTCCCGTTGGGCCGGGGGATATTGAGTAGGAATGTGATGCTAAAAGCATTCAAGTGGGTACAACCATGGAAATAAAATGAGATTGGGCAAAGAATAATAATCTTGTGAGTCACCTGGGTTAAAAATTCTTGTTAATAATACAGCTCAATTTAATTTTGAGTCACATGTTGTCTGAAGTTCTACTTTAAATAGTAATACTGAATGTTTATGTTTAATTAGTCCATTTGTCATTAATATGCACACCTCGCCTTCAAAATGGTTAGGGCATTAACTCATCGAGTCCCGTTGGGCAGAGATGCAATTATACAAAATAAGGATACAATTTTAATTATGCATGACAAAAAGCAGCAAGCTATCAAAATAACTATTGCATTTCAACCGAATTGACAAAAAAAAGAGCTACAGGAGGTACAATTATCATTATTAATAATGATAATTGTACCTCCTGTAGCTCTTTTTTTTGTCAAGAGCTTTTTATTTTAACGGTTATAAAATAAAACTATTAATTAATAGTTTTATTTTATAATCGTTTGGTCTGTGGATAGCCATGAACATGTCGATGCTTTGGAAAAGGAGACACGGGCCTTTGTTCCACCTTCTGAATACCTTAGTGGTTTGAATATACAGAGTTTATTATTTTTTGACGATCATTTCTAAGACTTTGAACAAAAGAGTTTCAACCACTATCATTCGACCGCCGGGTGGCGCTGTGGACGAACAGTGGCCTGCACGGTAATACAAACGAGCATTGGTGTTCACTCCACTGGCAGGAAGGCATCTCCACCTGTTATGGTCGGAGAGAGTGACGGGGATTTACTCAGAAGAGATAATTTAATCGGCTAAAAGCACGCTATTCGGGTGTGTCGATGGCAGAATGACCTTTCCTTTTGTAATATGTGTTCCCATTAAACCCACAAATGCCTAAATGTTGATCACTTAAGGAGTGTACTGATTCAGATTCAGATTAGGCTATTTATTGCTGATAAAAAGCATATTATGAAATATGGACATATCAGTCGTTCACGCCATATTAACATGGAGTGAATGACATATTGCATACTGACATAAGCAAGAGTTATGGGAGAGGGAATTCATTTGTCAACCCTAAAAATATGAATGGATTGCGTTATAAGATTTGAGGCGACTTGTGACTTGAATATCACACCGAACAATTGCCTTTAAACAACTACAATATCTTCGGCTGTATAGCCACTGCCTGAGGACAAAAGGAAGTTCACATTTATCTTGAACAAGTCCTATTCAATTCTACATAATATAAAACAAACTTCTAGAACTAATACGCTTCTTCTGAAGTCAGTGCGACAATAGATGAGTAATAGGGGCAGGATGGTTTAGCTCAGTTGGAATCCACCAGAAACCAGATAAAAAGGTTTTGGATTCGAACCCCAATGTCCAAAGGCATCCTTGATCAAAATGCCCATATTGATGATAGCTTAGTTAATTTACATTTAATATATCCTTGAATTATTATAATTATTGTTATTTCATTGTTTAATTGTTGTTACTTGTAAGTATTGTAGTTGTACATAATTTTTTTTTGTGAAGCTTAAAGGAGGCAAAAATCTCTTGAGGTCATATGTTGAACCAAACTTCAGGGAAATCCCCCAAAACACTTCAGTATAATAAGTTCAACAAATCATGGATACCTTTTACTAGCGATCAACTTTGGTACCCTGGAGGAGCTCCCAAAAATGAACATTCTGATTGGTAAGTAATGAGCCAATCATCGCTCTTGTTTTTCGCTGCTCGCTGAAGTCAACTTTCTCGGACATCACTGTCTGGGCTTCATGGCAGACGATCGACAGCCTCTATGGATCTAATTTAACTTTTTACTCTTATTTCATTTAAATATGAAATAATTGATGACTTGATTTAGTTAAATTTAAGTCGGCACCATAGTACATTTTACAGGAAAATTAATACGTGAGTGAATGGACAAATCACGCTGCTTACTGGTCTAAACTTCAGGATTTAACAAATATTTGCAGTAAAAAATGTATATCAATTATTCTTTTGCATTTTATAAATAGTCCTGTGACATATCATTTCTCATCACCGGGGATTACCGCTGCACTGTTAATTTTAGCAGGCGTCTCGTGTTCCGCCGGACTATATCCTCCCTGGACTGGGGGCGAACGGTCGCTCTGTTCAGCTCCATGCTCTGCCTGTGGATGAGCTTTTTGTTTGGACGCGCTCGGAATCAAAGACCGAGTTGAGTTGTTTATACGTGTTTTATCACCACCACACAGTTTTCGCCCTTCCGCTCTACATGGCTTCCTTGGTTCGGAGCGCACCTCTTCCAGGGTTATCCGGGGATAACTTCAGATCACTTGTGGATACAGATTTTTACAACAACGTCGACATCAGCCTCAGTATACTGAGGAAAATCGTCCACGCCATTCCCGAGACGCACAACGCATGCCTCACCTCAAAGGTAACGATTCGTGGTCTTGGAGTGATGTTCATTTTTCTATTGCGCATGAAACTGCTTTAACCCTTGAAGGCATTTTCTCAAATGAGCTTGCTTTGAACTTATAAATAGCTTGTTGCTTACGAGAAAATATGATATTTCAACAAGGGCAGATCGTTTCGTAGGATAGATTTCGGTTTAGTAATCGCTGGAAGCCTCTCGATTTGCCCCCCCACCTTGCAGAAACAGCAACCCGTTTAAAGGCTACATGTGTTTTAAAGGGTGATGTAAGGTCAATGCTGATGGTTTATCTCTATATTCTGTCCTGTAGTCAAACGATGTCCCTTTATACAAAGTGATAGTCAGAAGCCTAGTTTACATGCTATTCGTTTTTAAAGGGCCAATGTGCAAGAATGATGCAGGTTGGTTTATCTGTAGCCCTATCTTGCCACCTGTAGATCAATGTCCCTTTATACAAAATGATAGCCAGTAGCCTATCATACGGTGCTTTGTAAGATAGAATAGCCTAGACATTATTGAAATGTAAACTTTCTGCGTCAGCTTTTGTCTAAAGAATAATCCTTGAATAAACTGACAGCTAGAGTTCATAGTAAACTCTTAAAATCGTGTAAGAATAATACTGTTTTCAGTAGTATTGCATCTGTTGTCGTTCTACACATACTGATGTTTGCTTTCTCTGTTGGAGCAGGCATTTGAGCTCAACTCGACAAAAGGCGAGTTTAAGTTGGTGGCAGAAAGAATTGGCATTCCCGTCTCCCCCGTTCTTCATCTGAACAGAACGTTAGAACATTCTACTATGGTAAGAATCTTCTACAAAACCTGGAAAAACACAACTAATAACCTTAGCCTCTAATGTTGAAGAACAAATATTCTAAATTCACACCTTGATGACAGAATGTTTTCACAATTTCAGGAGAGCAGTTTGGTCACGATGTCTGAGGGCCTTCTGCTGCATCAATCTCTGCTCAGCAACATTTCCACTCACCTGGGACCCCAGGACACAGTGACAGAGCTGCTTACCGACATCAGAGATCTGCTGTTCCACATCCGCAAGGTAATCCAACAACAGAACACTTTAGAACATCTGAACGGATATTATTACGCATGACATAGCAGTGGTTTTCAATCTGTGGGTTGCGTCCCATAAGGGGCACGACCCTTAACCGAAACCAAATCTAAATTTGCCTTGCGTTCAGTGTACGAGCCGGCACAAACCAACAATGAAAAAATCTTGGCCCAGTGTTACACAACGATTTGTCCCGAACCTGTGAAATTGTGAAGTTGCACAGGCAGGGTGCGGGAACTGACCTTCGATAAAAATGTTACCGCAAAACAGCGTCCATCTTAAATTATGCATGCATGATAGGATGTTTTGAAACCAAAAATCTTTTAAAAATGGTAATTTGTCTTATTGCATTGTAATATATGCCATTTTGTCACTGAGATTGAAGAAAGTCTTTAATTTGGAGAAAACGGTTGTAAAATCCTACATTTTTGCCAGTCTCTGACCAACAAGTTCTGCTCTGCTCCGAGCTCAAAGGTCGATTATTTTAGCCAACTTCACAAAAGCATCTTGAAATTCGAGGACCCCGTTACTCACAAAAATCTCACTCACGTTCCCGCTCCCCATTCCCTAATCACATCCCTGTTGTTCCTGTTTCCCTCTACAGCTGCTGAAGGACATCAAGGTGGATTCAGCGGAGCAGCCCGCGGCCCCCTGGCCGGGCATCAATCTGTCCGATGACTTTGATGTTCAGGTGACCACTCACGTCACTCTGCAGCAGCTGCAGGGCTTCGGCCAGGACATGGAGCGGATCCTGAGACGAGTGGCCCAAGCCAATGAGGACGTGACCCAGCCCACCGACTCTGAGCAATTGTAGTGAAGAAAGCCCCCGCACTCCATGCCTCCCACCCCACACTCCATGCCTCCCACCCCACACTCCATGCCTCCCACCCCACACTCCATGCCTCCCACCCCACACTCCATGCCTCCCACCCCACACTCCATGCCTCCCACCCCACACTCCATGCCTCCCCCTCCAGTCTCCATGCCTCCCACCCCGCACTCCATGCCTCCCACCCCACACTCCATGCCTCCCACACCAGTCTCCATGCCTCCCAAACCAGTCTCCATGCCTCCCCCTCCAGACTCCATGCCTCCCAAACCAGTCTCCATGCCTCCCAAACCAGTCTCCCTGCCTCTTATCCTGCACTCCATTCTCCCCCGCAAAATCCGAAGAAACTCAAAGAAACAAGACAAGAGTAGCTATAGGAATCAGAACACAAGGGGGGTATGTCTATGTTTGAGTTTGAGTCTGGATCTGCCGCCACACAGGGGCGGCAGATCCAGATGTGGACCTCAACATCCTGAAAGTCTACATCAGGGATTTCAACATGATGGGAGTATCATGGATGTATCATTTTATTTATTAATAACCGTATTTTATTTATATATATATATATATATAACTTATTTATTTTTTCTATTGTGTATTTATTTTTGGAAACGTACTTTCGATATTGACAGTGATTGGATTATTTTGATATAGACTTTTATTTAAGGGTTGGTCTTGAGTAGGATCTTGGGAACCAGATTGTTATCATAAAGACATTAGCCGCGTTTACATGGACACATCTGATCCGCATAGAAATCTATGCGGATCAGATGTGCCATGTAAACGCGGCTATTTGCATCATGGAGCTGCTGGCAATTCTAATGGTGTAGAATAATAGATAGAATAATATTCAGTAAATGGAATGACTGTGTTCATTCGTGAATGACTTTCAAGCTCCTTAGACCATACTGCCAAACCTCCCATTTTTTGGAAGATTAAAACAAAGCGACAAGCTGGGTGAGACTTGACCAGCAAAATAATTTGGCCCCTCAGTTTCAACTTGCGGTTTCGTTCAAATCGGCCCTTTTGTAATACAGAAGTGAAAAAAGTAATTTTGTTCCGATTTGAGTGCCAAGTGTCTTTTGCCATGACCTGTTTCCGAGAGGAAACGTCACAGGATGTTTGTTGTAGTATCATGCCAGGCCAGACTTTGCAATATGAAGAAATGTAGCAACGTCCCTAACATGTGACTCGACTGACGATGTTGCGTTGGAGTTGTGGGTCATTGTCAAACTGTGTTTTTACTTTTTTTTTTTATTTGAACTGTTTAACCACATGGTCATGTGTTATGATGCTCAGATAATTACTATTTGCGGTGAAGAGAAATATTTAACATGCCTTAAGATGAATATGTACCTAATTTATACTAGTTGTTTACCATTTTACGTATTTTCAAGCTGCACATATATATTTATTAAAAATATTATATTAGAAAATTCTCTGCATATCTCTAACCTTCATTTCAAAAGAGACTGTATTATCATCAATACAGACGCATATCAGACAACACAATCCTTACAGTTCATTTATTTATTACAAAAAAAGATTACAAGAGGTAACAAACAAGCAAAAACATGAATCCCCTATAAAAAGATGTCTCATGACCCGCAAAAGGGCAACAACGACGGCATGCACCGTCACACCTTACACCCCTTCGCTCGCTCCTTCCATTTAGTAACCCCTACGCGGTGCTGAGCTGACCCGGGGAGCCCCTTGTAGCTGACCAGCTACAAGGCCGATATGGCTTTGGCCGCCACCCTCCTCCCCAGCGGCAGGGTGAGGTCTGTGATGGCCAGCACCACCTTGGGCTTGGCCATGGCAGGCAGCTTCACCAGCTCAGACACCTGGGGAGGGAGGGAGGGGGGGTGAACAGATGAATAGGAGGACAGGTATGAGCAAGAGCAATGTGTTGAAAGCAGCGCCGAAGAGGTTATCTTGGGTCACAGACGTTCTTCGGTCTTTAGGGTGCCTCTGTTGTAAGTGCAGGGCTGATTTAGCAACAGGAATTCAGATTTGACCCAATACAGATTAGTAACTCTGGCTACATCCGTCTTCCTTGTCTGTGAGAAAAAAAATGTTTAATACAAGCTTGAGTCATTCTTAAATAACTACTCCTTGTAAGTGCACTATATTTATAACACTCTCCCACTCTGAAATACTTAAACAGTATAAACTGATTTCCAAACACCTGATTGGGTGACCAAGCCTTCTGAAGAGCCAAGGTAGACAGTGAATAACCAGGGCTGGTGGGGGGCGGGGGGGGTTGACTAGAGCAGTGAAAATGTGCTTCCTTTAACTCACCATGGTGAAGGGAAGGAACTGAAGGATGCTTCCCCGGTGGCCTTGCTCAAGACATTCCACACACTCCTCCATGAAGCTGTGCACAAACTGGGTGTGGGGCCCGGCCATCTTGGAGCCCAGTATGGACGAGATTAACAGGAAGAGGTTAGCTGAGGAGAAGTTAGAGGAAGAGGGAGAAATTGGGAGGGAGATGTAATCAGAAACCAGGATTAGTGCGGAGAAAGTTTTCAAAGAATGTCAGTCTCCAAAGAGATAAAAATAGAATGGAATAAGGTTTTCTAAATCGATTTATCAAGATGAGGTGTAACATATAACACCCTTATCCTAAATGATGCAATTCTGATACTACGACATCCATCTACTAATCCACATGCTTCACATTTCTCGGAGATTAAACGACTCACTTCAGCAATCATATGGAGTCCCACCGGTGTCATCGCTAGAGCTCTATATTGGAACGCAACCCCAGGATACGGAAATCATGAAGCAACAGGCGTTGCGTAAACCTCCAGATGGTATTTCCCTTTATCTACTGAATGAAGGGGACACAACGCTGACCTGTGTCTGTTTACCAAATGCTTGACTAATGAGCGTGACAGAATTAAAATAATAATTATTATTATTAGTGATATATATATTATATATTATTATTAGTTATTATTTCGGATCCTATGCATGAATATTGGTGGAGACAAACGTCACACATTGGGTACCTGTGATGGACTGCGTATAATATGAGGGAACGTCAATGTTCACTTTGAAATAGAGAAACACATCGAGGGCAAATGGGGTCCCCGACGCAGAAAGAGCTTTTGGCCTAGTGCCCGTCATGAGCAGGGAACGGGGCCGTGGTGCGGACGGGTTCTTACCCAGCACGCGGTTGAGGGGCTCCTTCATGTTGACCGTGTGCAGCTGGGAGGCTGAGAGGGAGCTGCTCATGGACCGGTCTCCTGCAGCACAGGGAGGGGAGGGGGGCAGAGAGGGGAACCCCAGGCACAGGCTTAGCGACGGAAAGCAAAGCGACAGCGGGCGACTCCAACGATGTAGCCTCTATTGGGCAAATGTTTCGACGCAGTGAGAGACAACTCGGATTTGTCAGTACTTGTGTTTTTCCGGCGAAAAGCCCTTCAATTCATCTCAATTTGCAGTATATTGAACCTCATACGTTTTAATTTGAAGCAGTGCGACAATTTTGAGAGGGCTTCAAGTGAAAGCAGTCTCAGCAGTGTCTTCTTCCTTTCTGTGGTTTCGGAATGTGACGTTCAAAAAGGTTCAAAGCCATTATACGTATTTAAAGTAGAATGACAGATGCCAACCGATTTCCCGTTTACTGTAAATCCACGCAACAGAAAAAAGGCACAGACCAGAAGAATTTCCAAACTAACGCAACCAAGAAACTCACTGTATGTGTAAAGAGGGGATGAATGGACTCCCCTCACTGGCGGGAATACTGGCAATAAACAATGTAGTCACGTGACGTGAAATGCCCAAAATGTATTTGGGCGCAAGGATGCATTGTGTAATGAGCAAGGCAGGGCATGCATCTTACTCAAGGAGTTTTCGAACCTGATGCCAAAGTATTAATCAGATTCTTCCACTGAATATTGGATGTGTACCGGTGGATGACTGCCTCTGGTTCTGATCTTAGACGTCCAAAACCGGGCACTGAATTTGCGTTGAACCGCAGCGCACATGTTCAGGCCTGACGGCACAACAAGAGGTGTGCAGAGAGTGACACGTGGCGCTCAGCGCTACCGTTTTACCACCGCCAGCGAGAACAGACTTGCTACTGACGGAGGAATGGGGAGATGTGCTCACGCTTGGAAGACCCTCTGGGGAATTAAGAGGGAGTCAGAGACTAACAGTAAATCGGATGCCGTTCGCTCAAAGGTTTAAGGTAGAATTTCAGAGGGGCTCTTTGAGTGAGGTTTTACCATAATCAGTGACCTCCGACTCTGCCTGTACTGGGAGGTAAGAGAAGACCCCATGAATCAAATTCTCATCATAAATCATGAGTGTAGTGTCACTACTATTAAAAACTCTTCAGTAGCGCAAGATGATGTCATGGCCAGGTCAGGTTGCACGCCCCGCCCAAAAATATAAGATAAGACATTCTTTAAAATTAGGGCAAATTCGGGTACAACAGAAAGTTCTGGCAGTGATACAAATTAAGAATGGATAGAAACATGCAAAAAAATTAAGATATACTATAACTATACTATAAAATATACTACATTATACAACGGGGGGCCTGAATCCAGCGATCTGATTGGTTCCTAACTGTTGTATAATGAGCATATACATAACTGCTATGACACCCAATCATTTTGTGAAAGTATCATTCCGCGCCTTGAAGTGGAAAGTGTCAAAGAATACAACCGTGTTTTTACTAGTGTGTGTGTGTGGAGTCATTTTGCCATAATTTTAACAGTTGTATAAAATAAATAGCACAGTTCACTGAAGCCTAAAATCGGCGAGTGAACTGCTCCATAGGATAAATTGCCGGCGAACCGCTCTATCGGACCCTTCTCTCGGAGGGACGCTAAAGTGTGTTGCATAGCGACCGTCGATGCATAGCGGCAGCCAGGAGGGACTACTTTTTGGTAGTCTTTAATAAAACGGCTACTTTGACTTTCTTGGTTTCTTTTTAAATGTAGTGTGTCTGACTTTAGTTTCGCCATAACAGTTGGTTTCTTTTTAAATGTAGTGTGTCTGACTTTCGTTTCGCCATAACAGTAACCGTTGTATAAAAGCAATAGATCACTTCAGTCAGTGGCATGTGCTCATTATACCACTGTGAAGGGGGTCGCCGGCCCTCCGCTACGCGTCGGGGCCGGACAACGCCCCTTAACAGTGATTAAGGGGCGACAGTTAGTTCAGTTAGTTCCGACCAAGTAATTTGATTAGACAAGAGGCATTCAATGAGTGCTGATATAAAGTATAACAGCACTGGGACTTTTAACTATACATGTATCACTCCGCTTTACAGGTATTCTTATCAGCGTTAATGTTGTTAACTAGCTAGTGTGTTTATGTGTTGCTTGGCAAGAGTTCGGTCCCAGTCCAGTTGCGTAACTACTGTATTTGTGTTGGCGGAGCCAAATAAATCATTAAATAAACCAAAGAATATTACTGTTTGTAGAACTGTTGTATCAAAACAATATCCCACTCGAGGTCATGCTATTGTACTGAATATCAGCACAGCTGTGATTATCTTCGGGACTCGGTCTACGGCCTTGTGTCTACGACCGAATCACAGTCATGCTGATATTCAGTACCACAGCACTCCCTCTCGTGTGATATTGCTTAAATAAGACAGGATAAATGCTGACACAAAAATAATTGGAGGTACTGCGTTCAAGCCTCGATGTGGATGGGGGCTATACATTGTGGCCTTACGCTACTTCTTTCTTGATGAAGTAGCGTATGGAGAAGGGGGGATTCCAGCGTGTAAACACCAGTCTCCCTTCAGCAGCCTGGTGGACCTGGGGATGACTCACCTGGGCTGGAGAGGGTGACGGGCTCGTCCTCGTTGGAGCTGAGCAGGCGCATGAGCTTTGAGGGCTGGGTGTCATCCAGGGGGAACAGGCTGCTGTAGTCCTGGAGGTGCAACAAACATACACACACACACATCAGAATACACACTCCCCCAGAGACCCTGATGTTTTGTCACTGATGTCCTCACAAAAGGTATATCTCTATCCTTACCTCGTCTTAATTCCCAGGCGTTCCCAGACCTTTCCATACTATATTGTATCATAGTACTTTCGCCGAAATTATTTTGTTGACATGGCCATACCTTTTCAAAATAGGGACAGAAATTAACCTGTCTATGTAGGTTGCTCATCAATATGCTATTCCTCCGATTATATCAATATATTCGGAAAACAAATCAGTTTGTTCCCCCCCTCCCCTAGTGACCTGTTCCTCCCTACACACTGGGAAATAACATGGCCTATAATCATGTTTTACCTCTGCTATAACAATGTTTACATTCCCATTCTCGGTTTAGATTTCGTTCATTTTATTTTGGGAGAATACCTTTTCAGTCGTCAAAATAGTCTTATTCATAAAATAAAACAATATCATAATCTTTGTTCCATTCCCATATATATACACACACGTACATTTGTTATCACAATGGAAAGTTGTGAAACCTGATGGTAACCTTTGTGTACATTTACTAGGAAACACAGGTGGTTAGATAATATTAACATGAGGGTTTATGGAGGATTTAAAAACAATATATATATATATATATATATATATATATATATATAGTTTTTCACAAAGGTTACCATCAGGTTTCACAACTTTCCATTTTGATAACAAATGTACACAGGTTACCATCAGTCAGGTTTCACAACTTTCCATTGTGATAACAGTTTCTAAAATTAACCCCTTTTCTTCAGAAATGAGGCGTACCAGACAAGAGCATGACAACAGCCGTACACAAATAAATTCCCTTAAGACTCACACTGCCATGGCAACATGGTTTAAGACACAGTGGGACATTTGTTGGATGAAATTGGAACGCCCAAAACGTGATTTTCTTCCTTTAGCAACCAAGTGTTTATCGATAATAGAGAAGAGTATATAGAGGGGTCAATCAGGCCTACAAACACTGAGTCATGTTTTAAAGATGAGCTTCAAGTATAACTTCAGAAACATACACTACTGCACGGTACCCCAGTATCTAATGCTAACGTATCGTCTCTTATTGTTTAGTTATTTACGTTTAACATGTAAGTAACATGGTCTCGGTCTTCGGAAGGAGGTCCAAAGAGTCCAAAGAGGTTTGGTCTTGACGACCAAGCCTCTTTGGACCAAGCCTCTTTCAACAGTGAGCAGGGATGCTCACAATAAACAAACAGACTGCATTATGTTGCCATGTTTACCTCGATGTCCTCCCGCTGCCTCTTGCGCTGGCGGGCGGAGGCCTGACCCTTGTGGTGGGTGGAGAAGGAGCTGAGTGCGCACCACACCGAAAGCCTGGAAACCACCATCACAACAACACCGTCAGGACAACCAAATCGCCCACCGTAACCGGGGTAACGGGACAGCACCTTCACTGTGGTCCAACAGGATCAGTCCATGTTGAAAATAATTTAATTCTACATTTTTCATATTTTGTAATGTTCACATATCTAATAAAAGCAAATCAGCAAACAATTCAACTCATTCTACAATGCATACCTAAAGCATCAGATCCTTAAAGGAAGGAAAGTCAACAAATGTTGCTTTTTTTTTTTTGCTCATCAACCTGAAAAGCAGCTCCCGGTGTGTGAAACACAAACCCCTTTCCACTGAAAGTGAAAGTGGTCGTCCGGTGCCTTACTTGGCCAGGGCCTTGCCCGGGGGGTCTGCCAGGCTGTGCCAGTGGGCAGGGTCTGTGAGCAGGTTGGGCAGTATGGTCCCCAGGAGGGTCAGGGTGATCTGCTGTGTGTCAAGGCAGAAGATGCTGTAGAGCAGCTCCACCACGCGATGGGCCCACTCCTTCCTCGTCTCCTTCAGCAGTTCCTGGGAATGGAAGTTGTTGTGTCAGGGCCTGTTCACAATGCTTATCTTACGTCTTCACATGGTCTACAGTCAGTGTGGTACACTTTCTTCCTCATTCCGAGGAACCTTGTCAGTCAAATGTATTGCAGTGAACTGCTAAAAAACCTGGAAGCCGAAGTCGAATTGCTAAATTGCATTATCTGAAGAAGCAAAGTGCTGAAGATGGTAGCAGTAGTAGTACTAGCTTTAGTAGTAATGGTAGGGCCTAAAAAAAAGATTTGTTTGGTTCCGGTTTCCGACCGACCCTGTCAATTTATGTGCGACCCAAATTATTTTATGAGCTTTAAAAAAAAAAGAAAAAATAATTTTAGGCCTAGTAGTAGTAATAGTGGTACTAGCTGCACAAACGATATGCCTTATGAAAGGTATGGTATTGATTGATGCTTGTGGAAAGAATTATAATAATCCCGGCATTTTATTTTTTTTTAACAGCCGAAATTGTACCTACTTGCCTAATGCTAATTCTTCCTGCCTAACTTTATTAAAAGTAATCCAGTTGTGCGGGAAAATCGGGCAACACTGCCTGAACGTCGTAAAAAGTAGTCCAATTTAGTGAGAACAACTGCCCAATCTGGCAACACTGCCTGCACGTCCTCACGCTGACACCTCAGAGTAAATCAATGAGACAAACTGAAAACAAGCCGAAATGGAACTTAAACTGTGATTCTGAAAAAAGTATTAAGGTTATCGAAATTCTATTTCCAGATTATTGAAGATACAAGTATGTTGATTTGTTAAACCTTTGAACAAAGGTTTACAATAAAATATTGACCAAGTTACGAAGTCTGGAGTATTTAGTGTCAGAGAATGGGCGGACGGCTACTTCCATTCTCATCTCATCATCTCATCTCATTTTCTTCCGCTTATCCGGGGTCGGGTCGCGGGGGGAGCAGCTCAAGCAGGGGGCCCCAGACTTCCCTTTCCCGGGCCACATTGACCAACTCTGACGGGGGGATCCCGAGGCGTTCCCAGGCCAGTGTTGAGATATAATCTCTCCACCTAGTCCTGGGTCTTCCCCGAGGTCTCCTCCCCACTGGACGTGCCTGAAACACCTCCCAAGGAAGGCGCCCAGTGGGCATCCTTACCAGATGCCCGAACCACCTCAGCTGACTCCTTTCTAAGTAAAGGAGCAGCGGCTCTAATCCGAGTTCCTCACGGATGGCTGAGCTTCTCACCCTATCCCTAAGGGAGACGCCAACCACCCTTCTGAGAAAACTCATCTCGGCCGCTTGTACCCGCGATCTCGTCCTTTCGGTCATCACCCAGCCCTCATGACCATAGGTGAGGATAGGAACGAAAATCGACCGGTAGATCGAGAGCTTTGCCTTGCGGCTCAGCTCTCTTTTCGTCACAACGGTGCGGTAAAGCGAACGCAATACCGCCCCCGCTGCTCCGATTCTCCGGCCAATCTCACGTTCCATAGTACCCTCACTCGCGAACAAGACCCCGAGGTACTTGAACTCCTTCACTTGGGCTAAGGACTCATTTCCTACCCGGAGTAAGCAATCCATCGGTTTCCTGCTAAGAGTCATGGCCTCAGATTTAGCGGTGCTGATCCTCATCCCAGCCGCTTCACACTCGGCCGCCAGCCGATCCAGTGAGTGCTGAAGGTCACAGGCCGATGATCCCATGAGGACCACATCATCCGCAAAAAGCAGTGACGAGATCCTCAGACCACCGAACTGCAACCCCTCCCCACCACGACTACGCCTCGATATCCTGTCCATGTATATCACAAACAGGATTGGTGACAAGGCGCAGCCCTGGCGGAGCCCAGCACCCACCGAGAACGAAACTGACTGGCTGCCGAGGACGCGAACACAGCTCTCGCTTTGGGAGTACAGGGATTGGATGGCCCTGAGGATAGACCCCTTTACCCCATACTCCCGCAGCACCTCCCACAGTTTCTCCCGGGGGACCCGGTCATACGCCTTCTCCAGATCCACAAAACACATGTAGACCGGATGGGCATACTCCCAGGCCCCCTCCAGGATCCTTGCGAGAGTGAAGAGCTGGTCCGTAGTTCCACGTCCGGGGCGAAAACCGCATTGTTCCTCTTCAATCTGAGGTTCGACGATCGGCCGAACCCTCCTTTCCAGTACCTTGGAGTAGACTTTACCAGGGAGGCTGAGAAGTGTGATACCCCGGTAATTGGCACACACTCTCTGGTCCCCCTTTTTGAACAGGGGAACCACCACCCCGGTTTGCCACTCCTTTGGCACTGTACCCGACTCCCACGCGATGTTGAATAGGCGTGTCAACCATGACAGCCCCTCAACACCCAGAGCCTTTAGCATTTCTGGCTGGATCAATCCCTGGGGCTTTGCCACTGCGGAGATGTTTGACTACCTCAGTGACCTCCACCAGGGAAATTGACGACGAAACACCATCAACCTCGAGCTCTGCCTCCAACATAGAGGGCGTGTTATTCGGGTTCAGGAGTTCCTCAAAGTGTTCCTTCCAACGTCCGACGACCTCCTCAGTTGAGGTCAACAGAGTCCCCTCCTTACTGTACACAGCTTGGACGGTTCCCCGTTTCCCCCTCCTGAGGTGCCGGATAGTCTTCCAGAAACACTTTGGTGCCGACCGAAAGTCCTTCTCCATGGCCTCTCCGAACTTCTCCCACACCCGCTGCTTAGCCTCCGACACGGCAGCAGCTGCAGCCCTTCGGGCCTGTCGGTACCCTGCAACCGAGTCAGGAGTCCTCCAGGATATCATATCCCGGAAGGCCTCCTTCTTCAATCGGACGGCTTCCCTGACCACCGGTGTCCACCACGGTGTCCGAGGGTTACCGCCCCTTGAGGAGCCTAAGACCCTGAGGCCACAGCTAGCCACCGCAGCTTCAGCAATGGAGGCTTTGAACACAGCCCACTCCGGCTCAATGTCCCCAACCTCCACAGGAATGCTAGAAAAACTCCGCCGGAGGTGTGAGTTGAAGATACCTAGGACGGGGGCCTCCTCCAGACGTTCCCAGTTCACCCGCACTACGCGTTTGGGCTTACCAGGTCTATCCGGAAATTTCCCCCATTCCCTGATCCAACTCACAACCAGATGGTGGTCGGTTGACAGTTCCGCCCCTCTCTTTACCCGAGTGTCCAAAACATGCGGCCTCAGATCAGATGACACGATCACAAAATCGATCATTGATCTTCGGCCTAGGGTACTCTGGTACCAGGTACACTTATGAGCACCCTTATGTTCGAACATGGTGTTTGTTATGGATAATCCATGACTAGCACAGAAGTCCAATAACAAACGACCGTTCGGGTTTAGATCAGGGAGGCCGTTCCTCCCCACCACGCCTCTCCAGGTGTCTCCATCGTTGCCCACGTGGGCGTTGAAGTCACCCAGCAGAACTACGGAGTCCCCTACTGGAGCCCCATACAGGACTCCATTCAGGGTCTCC
Source organism: Gadus chalcogrammus (assembly GCF_026213295.1). Taxonomy (NCBI): domain Eukaryota; kingdom Metazoa; phylum Chordata; class Actinopteri; order Gadiformes; family Gadidae; genus Gadus; species Gadus chalcogrammus. The sequence continues at coordinate 13,089,187 of NC_079429.1, forward strand.
AAGAAGGCCGAGTACTCTGAACTGCTGTTTGGTGCATACGCACAAACAACAGTCAGAGTTTTCCCCCCTACAACCCTTAGGCGCAGGGAGGCGACCCTCTCGTCTACCGGGGCAAACTCCAACACCGCGGCGCTCAGCCGGGGATTTATGAGTATCCCCACACCCGCCCGGCGCCTCACGCCCTTGGCAACTCCGGAGAAGAATAGAGTCCAACCCTTATCCAGGAGTACGGTACCAGAGCTGAGACTGTGCGTGGAGGTAAGCCCCACCAGATCTAACTGATAGCGCTCCACCTCCCTCACAAGCTCTGGTTCCTTTCCCCACAGCGAGGTGACGTTCCACGTCCCCAGAGCTAGCTTCTGCCGCCCGGGTCTGGTCCGTCGAGACCCCTGACCTTCGCTGCCACCCATGTGGCTGCGCACCCGACCCCAACGGGTCTTCCCACAGGTGGTGGGCCCATGAGATGAAGAGAGGGGGGGTGCCACGTAGTTTGTTCGGGCTGTGCCCGACCGGGCTCCGTGGCAAACCCGGCCACCAGGCGCTCGCCATCGAGCCCTCCGTCTGGGCCTAGCTCCAGACGGGGGCCCCGGGCTTCCTCCGGGCCGGGTCACATCTCCTCTTTTTTCGATATTCATTGAGGATTTTTGAACCATTCTTAGTCTGGCCCCTCGCCTGAGACCACTCTGCCATGAGAGACCCTACCAGGAGCACAAGGCTCCAGACAACACAGCCCTCAGGTTCACAGGGACACGCAAACCTCTCCACCACGATAAGGTGACGGTTCCAGGTTCCATTCTAAACAATTAAAAGTAGAATATCTTAAAAAGTATAAAATATATAAAAATTATGCAAAGAAGCACGCAATTCCAAGCTAATATGAATATTTGAATGAAAAGTTTAGGAAGGAGATCCCAAAGTTTGAAGAGAACAATAAGGAAGAAAGAAAGATAGAAAGAATACAACCTAAGAACAATAGTTGAGCACTTCATGAAGCACTCACCTAATAATTTGTTTAATACTCTGCCCTGTAACACGCATGGGTGAACACGCAGGATGAAGCGAACCTCATCCCGACCCACAACCAATACATCACGCTGGGTTCTGCACTGCCGTTGGGAGCGGGGTGGACCCACCTTGACCAGGTTGTTGGTGAACCAGAAGACCCACCTTGACCAGGTTGTTGTTGAACCAGAAGACCCACCTTGACCAGGTTGTGGGTGACTCAAAAGAGCCACCTTGACCAGGTTGTTGGTGAACCAGAAGACCCACCTTGACCAGGTTGTTGGTGAACTAGAAGACCCACCTTGACCAGGTTGTTGGTGAACCAGAAGACCCACCTTGACCAGGTTGTTGGTGAACCAGAAGACCCCTCCGATGTGCAGCAGGCTTTCGAAGAGATGCAGGGCGCGGCTGTCCACCCAGCCCTTGCGCAGCACCGCCTGGAACTGCCGGCGGAGGGCCTCGTGGATGGGCTCCTTGGCGGGCAGCAGGTTGCGGTAGGGGATGGGCTCCTGGCCCTCCAGGGTGGAGCGCAGAAGCAGGCCCGTCTGCTGGAAGACGTCGGCGCACATGTGCTCCAGGATGGAGCTCATGATCACCACCCTGCAGTGAGGCGAGGGGGGAGAGTTATCAATAGGGCCCACCCCCACCCCCACAACATTGGAGCTCGACCCGGGCCGAGCCCGTAGCAGTAGCCTCTGCGACCGGCCTGGCCCGTGAGTTGATAATAATTTCACCAAACTCGAAACCGACAAAGATACAGACTTGTTCGGGATATGCCATCAGAACCGTGGCATTAACAGCTGGCGGCACACATCAAGACATCAGGGAAAGCCCGCAATAGGTGATGAAACATGCTGGGATGTTGAACCAAAGTTATTTATTAACGAGACCCAAAAGCCCCGGGTCGGGCTGGAGAACTCGAGTGGGATGTGGACTTTGTCTGGACCTGTCAACATTATGTGTGTCATGTACACAAGGAGGGGGAAACTATCAGAGGATGTGCACTAATGTTCTTTGTTGATGAGACTCATGGGGTAATCACAAAGTGGAAGTGGGTTTGAGGCACAATATTAAACCGAGTTCTTAGAGGGAGATCTGCCTCTGCCTTTCTGAGGAACACGATGATGAAGGGATCCTGGGGAAGCAGCATTACCACTTCAACCCATCTGTCACAATATTTCCGGAGGAAGTTGGGGCACATTAAGTGCGGTTTTACTACTCTCTGTAGGTCATCCGTCATGCTTTTGACCTAAGACCCGGTTTCAAGATCCACGTCATAAGAAAGCAGGTGGCATGCAGTGGTTGGATGCAAAAAAAAAATCATACGTAACACGAAACATACGGCCTCATAACCGTTTAGCCGGGAGTCCAGCCCCCTGAACCGGCGGCTCCACGGAGCGGGGGTCCCGTACCGTTCGTTGTAGAACTGCAGGGTGTTCTCGCCGAACAGGGGCAGCACCAGCTGACGGATCATGGTCTGGGGCTTCTCGCGCTCGTCCCGGCCCAGCATGCGCACGTGGGCCACCAGCCAGGCCACGGCGCAGATGGCCATGCTGCACACCTTCCCCTTGATGTTGTCTGTGATCCTCTGCACACCGATGGGGGAGCGTGGGCCAGGAGACGGAGGGGGCGGGGGGGGGGAGAGAGAGTCAGTACGAGGATAGGGCGTAGAATAATGAAAGAGGGGGAAGGAAGTAGGGTTGTGAATAACTCAAATTTTTCATGGTCAGATAATCAGTGGGTGGTTCGAATAATTGATTATTCGATGTGTGCCGACATTCACAAAGGCAGCCATGGATCAACGGCAAGAAATCACTTAATATCTTAAACGCAAAAAAACAACTACCTACCAAGTAGTTCTAATCAAATTGTCTGTTGTGAAAAATGCATTAAACTGTAATCAGAAAACGCTAAATATGCTATAGACCCTATAGTATCTGTGGTATAAAGGCTGGGACGAATTTGAAATGCTAAATATGTACATTTTATGTTGAAAGTATAGACCGTCGCGAATTCCAATGAAACGAATGGCGCGGTGATTCGGTCTTCAGAATGAGAGCTGGTAAATTGTGAAAAATGAATTAAACTGCAGACAACGCGGTTATATGCTATAGAACCTAGAGTATTTGTTGTATAAAGGCTGGGACGAATTTCGAATCATAAATATGTACAATCCATAACGTTAGCTCTCTGGCTCATAGCTGAGCGGACTAGAAGACCTCCTGTTGCCAAGTTGTAGCCAAGGTCGTCCCAGCCTTTATACCACAGATACTCCAGGGTCTATAGCATATAACCGTGTTGTCTGATTACAGTTAAATTCATTTTTCACAATTTACCAGCTCTCGTTTTGAAGAATAATCACTGCGCCATTCGTTTCAATGGGTATCGCGACGGTCCATACTTTCAACATAAAGTGTACATATTTATAATTTGAAATTCGTCCCAGCCTTTATACCACAGATACTATAGGGTCTATAGCATATAACCACGTTTTCTGATTACAGTTTAATGTAACAGTAAGCTGACAACATCGCTAATTAAAACCGCAACTACAAATTAACAACACAGAGATAACCATGGCAACCGGTCAAACAAATGTTCTTTTTGCGATCATTCTGCTCGCACATCCGCCGTGTTGATAAACAAATAATCCCCCTATTGTATTAGTCAAACCCTCAGGCATTACCAGGGAAACAAAGTTATGGCTTGTGAAAAACGTTATATTTGAATGGGAAAAAATGTGGAACGAATAATCGAATAATCTGATACTCTGACCCACCCCTAGAAGGAATTGGTGGTAAGTTTGATGTTTGTGTGCGTGTGTGTCTTTTGTGGTTCCATGCAACTCTGACTCTGAAACGTATGGCATGTCTTCAAATAGAATAGGGAAGCTACACGGAAAAAAAGAAAATTCAACAAAAACCCTTGCATGAGCACACATTAATACGAAGAAAAAAATCTTGAGGTATTGACAACGGATGAGCGTCATTCTAGTAACAGTGTGGCCTCGGAAGAGAGAAATGTACATTGCAAAACTCCAATGATAAGCAATACATCCTGTCTGTAAAGCCCATCCCGAACAATGAATCAGACATATATAATAGCCTTGTGGTATCTAGTCATCCCATCGGAATTCACTTATAATGTGTGAGCGGTTGACTTTGGTAAAAGCAAAGGATGGAAGGAAGAATGGAGATGGGGTGTCTGGGGGGGGGGGGGGGGGGGGGGGGTTTGTCCTCAAACCTGCACAGCCTCGACAGTCAGAGCGCCGTTCTCCCAGGCGTTCAGCACCTCCAAGATGGCCGCCGGCGTGCTGAGGCAAATCTCGTGCCATTTCATCTGACTGGCGTGGGGAGCAAAGAGATGGGACATCAGGTCTGAGATGATTGCGACCCCAACTTTGACCCATCGATGTTGCATGAATGACCCGGTGAACATATGCATAGCGCCCCACTAAGTACCAGCAGTAGTAGTTCCCTCACGACTGTTCATAAACACAAAACTTTTATGCGATTTTTCCAATTTCACACATGCATCCCGGGTAGGCTCCCAGGGTCAAGTCCGGAGAAACAGAGAGCCAGAGAAATCACAACTAACTACTTTGTAGGTTGACGACGTTTCTATCATGTGTGTGACTTGAAACCAGCAGCTGATTGTAGCCGCTTCGTACTTTTCTCTTCTTTCCTGTGTTTTTTATAATTTACTTCTGCTGCTATTGCGGATATGTCTTAATAAATGCAGTATTGATAGCACAAAAGTGTCAGCTTTACACTCCCTTTGATGTCTTCTAAACAAAACACTTCCTCCTACACACTCAACCCAGGTGTCTCAAGTATCCGGGGTATCTCTGATACGTGTGAACACGTCTGGTGCAGATGATCTCCGGCTGTGCGGTGCATGTGTGAAAGGCCCATCGGTCAGCGGTCTCCCATGAAGGGGGCTCCCGGCTGAGGTCTCGGTGAGCTCCGCGTGAGACTCTGTGGCTCTACTCACACCAGCTTCATCTCCGAGGAGTTGTTGAGCAGCGCCACCAGGCTTTCCACCTTGCCCGACTCGGGCCGGAAGCAGGGGTGGTCCGGGTTCAGGATCTTGCCCTCCTCCGGCATGCAGGTCAGCAGCCAGGTCTCGAAGAAGGGGGTCTCCCCTGAGGGGCTGGGCTCAGACAGGATCACCTAAAGAGACCCCGGGCATTCAGAGTTTTGTTAAGGGAACCCGGGCTACCTGGTTGACTGTATACGATATGAAATTATTCGTATATAAATATCGATTTTGCATGGCAACTTACATTTTCGATATTTTTAATACAGTAGGAAATAGTAATGCAGCTAACTAAATAAGTAATTAAAATAACTAAATCAGCATTAACTGAAGATTCAGCAGAATAACTTTATCGGCATCAAACAGCATTTAATACATTTTATTTGATAAGTCAATCGGCCAAAAAGAAACATGGTCACTGTGGACATCTAGTGGCCGTATCCAGAGAGTAAACCGTAGGATGTCCTCAAGGTCATTCTAACTTAGCCAACACCTCCTGGGTCCCGACGCCATGTGGAGTGTGTGTGTGTGTGTGTGTGTGTGTGTGTGTGTGTGTGTGTGTGTGTGTGTGTGTGTGTGTGTGTGTGTGTGTGTGTGTGTGTGTGTGTGTGTGTGTGTGTGTGTGTGTGTGTGTGATGACTGGTGTATGCAGCCCGACCTGAGTCAGGCTCAATGGACAGCGGGGTTGGGAGTACTTGATTAACCAGGCCAAACGGGATAGACCATGCGTCACCTCCCACCCACACAAACACTAGGGAGAGCTCTGACCTCAGCGTTCAGTAGCTGCTCGGCTAGTAACACTTTGCCCCCTCTGAATTAAACAACATCTACCTCTGGTGATCGGAGCTGACCAGTAAGGGTGGACATGAGGCAGCGGCCTACTGCTACAAGAGAGTGTAGGACACACACACACGCAATGAAAAGTGTAGAAGAGTGCATTTAGGCTGACCTCAGAGCCGTAGGTCTGGACCACATGGCACAGCATGAGGAAGGAGATGTCAAAGAGCAGGGCTCGGACCGACGCCGACTTGGCTGGGGGGTTGGGAAAAAGAGGCAGGAGGAGGGAGAGAGACAGCGACAGAGACAGAGACACAGACACAGAGAGAGAGAGAGAGAGAGGGAGAAGACCATTAAAATCCCTCCCACGCCACATGTGGAAAAGAGGTGTTAATATGAACCATGAGTACTCACAGCCCTCTCCGCTGATGTGCTTGGGAAACTCGTTGAGTCTGATGGAGCAAGAACAGGCCAGAGCGTGAATAGCAATCGCAGTGTGGGACAACCACAGCTACGTAATCAAAAAGGTCGACAGTTGTTGTTGCCACATTTCAGAATCATCCAAAAGATTGAAGAGAACGCCGTCTGTACGGAAAGGGAAGAGACTGGGAGCACCACGGGCGATGCAGGACTCCCTTGACCTCTGAACTGTGATGAAGACGATAACGGCGTCACCATGACTCACTTGATGAACTTGCGGGCGAAGGACTTGAGCTTTCCGGTGGCGGCGGCGGCGGCCAGCAGCAGATCCAGGCTCTTCCCCGACAGCATGTGGGCCAGGACCCCCAGAAGCCCCTCCGGAGACTTGGAGTGGTCTGCGTCAACGGTCTGATGCACAAGGGAGGGAGGGGGTCAACGCTGTAGGGTGCACGGGGTTTGACTTGAGATTGACGGAAGGTGCAATACCCCTGATGGAAGTGTAGTTCAAAAGAAGAAATGGTGACAGCAGGGTCTTTTATTCGGTTTTGGGGTTTAGTTTTTCTATGTTTCATTTTTATTAATTCATTCATTTGTGAATGAATGAAAAAAAAATCATTCATTCACAAACACAACCACAAAAAGAAAAGTAGGTACGGGGCTCCACAGCTCACTCCCTCCAGGTGAGAGAGCAGACAGGTGTCCTAGCAGCCTGGAGCCCTGGAGCCCTGGAGGGCAGAGGCCCTTACCTTGAGGATGTTGGTGACAGTGGGCTCGGCCCGCAGGATCAGCCCCGGGTTGGGCTGGATGTTGGCGTTCTCTGTGGTCTTCAGCCGCGGGGCGTACTCCCTGCCCGCCGCCCAGGAGCACACGTTCCACGGGAGGGGGGGGGGCGGGGGGGGGAACCCCAGGAAGGGAGAGACAAGAAAGAAAGAGACAGCGATAGAGATGGACAGGAGGAGACGGAGGGGAATGGAAGGGGCAGGATGTAGGGGATTAGTGTTGGGCTCGAGGTTGCATTCTTGCACTGTGTTTATGGGTGAGTGGTGGAGGGAGTTGGGTGTGGGGGTGGGGGGGAGTACCGCTTGGAGCTGAGGTTGGCTGCGTGTGAATCAGAGAGCAGACCCAGCTTGTTGCACTCCTGTAACAGCATGTTCAGACAGTCGCAGCTGCACAACACAAACACACACACACACACACACACACACATCAAGACCCTTCTGTAGCTATTTGTATAGCCCTTAATCAATGACTGGCTTAAAGGCCTTCACAGGCCCCAATGATATTACCCCACTCTAAGCCCTGTAAAGAGCAAGTCACAGATGGAGTCCTTCTATGCTAACCATCTTCAGAGATGCTTAAGACAAGAAATGTCATGATTTTTAATCAGAGGTGAACCAAAGCCTAAAGATTGTACAAGATGAAGTGGTTCTTAATCTGGCCAATATGTCAGTGTGGAAGAGAGAGCGATTTGAGCTTCGTTCAAGACCAAGGCTTAAAAAGGACCTCTATTATACCCCCAGGTGAGTTATGCCATTTCATCAACTGTACTATGGTTAAATCAGTGTACAAGCTGGCCAGTCCAGCGGACTGAACCAGCTGGTAGGCAAACTAAGGGGTGTAGTAATGCTGTACGCATCTTCACTCACTTGCATCTCTGGTCTGCCTTGTCCAACAGCGGCGTGAGCTTCAGCAGGTATTCAAACGCCACGTTGACGTCGTCCATGAACTCCTGGAGGGCAAGAGAGAGGCGGTTGACAGGCCGTGATGGATGCCTGACAGTGGGATTGGATTTTACCATCGCCCTCAGCACTTTTTCTCTTCAGTCATGGTATCTCGAGTGAGGGCTACTCACTTATTCATTAGGGTCATATGGTGGGCAGGAGGTGAATGTGTGTGCATGCGTGCGTGCGTGCGTGCGTGCGTGCATGGCTGTATAGGGGAGCAAGCCTACCTGTCCTTTATCACTCTGAGGGCTCTTTAGCTTGAGAAGCACTTGAGGGATCTGTAAAGAAATAAAGTAGAACCACCACATACTAAATGATACCACGGTAATTTACAGGAGTATTGCACAGAATCCCATTAAGCCCTAATAGGATGTCTGATCAGAATCGTTCCCTGAAAGAAAACAGTATTATTTTCTATAAATAAATAATAGTTACAAGAATAATGACAATCATATGATCAATCACATGATGATTGTATAACCCTATTTATTCATCATAAGAATGAATGAATACGTTGGGTGATGGAATAGCAAGAGAGGAGCAAGCGTGTTGCCTCAACAGGCCCCTGGAAGGTCAGGCCTGGGGGTCACCCAGCAAACAGACCCCGGGGGAGGGGAGTGCGGCAGTCTGATGAGGTTGTGAAAGAGGGGGGCCGATAAGAGTGTTCAGTGATGACTGGCCCTGGCGTGTCACAGTAAATCTACCCAGGTTCTGTTGCGGCGTTGGCCGCGGTTGATAACCTTCTGTTCATGGGAGGGGCGGTGCGTCATTGACACTACGGTGCAGAAGCTAATTCAATGGTTAGGTCAGAGTTGAGTCAGTGTTTTACGATGAATGACTGAACGCATGAGTTATGTATCAGGTACATATTTCAAGCGTTTGCTGATATTTTGGTCAAGAAAACAAGAACATAAATTTTTTGTGATACAAAAACAATACTTTGTTATTCCACAGACTAATCAAACTAACAGAAAACATCACTTTGACCTTTTAAAGACTTAAACGATCAAATGAACCAAATGATTTAAAGATCCTAAAGGCAATTAAGTCATTAGACCCCAGTCACTAACCCATCAGCCTTTCAAGAGGCCTCTACGTGGCACTTTATCTTAAAGGGGTGATATTATGCCACAACATGCGAGTGTGATTAGCCATTACAAGCTGTTTGAAAATCTGCCTTTCCCTGTGTTTTAGTGACATCACAAATGTGAGTGTCCACTTAGATGTATGCTGGATAGATGAGCAATAATTGCCACAGTCCACTGGGTAGGCTGGTAGACTGATCTATCCAGCATACATCTTGGTGGATACACAAAACACAGGGAAAGCCCGAATTTCAAACGGCTTGTAATGGCTAATCACACTCCCAGCTGGTCGCATAATGTCACCTTCAAAGGAACCTGGCCCCCGATGGCCCCGTATGGCCAAACGGGGTGCCGGGGGCGAAGGAACCCATGTGAGGAACCCACCTTGAGGAACATGAAGGCGGTCCACTTCAGCTCCTCCGTGCCCTCGGGCGACTCGATGAGGCCAGTGAAGCAGGCCTTCCAGATCTCCAGCACAAAGAGGGGCGTGGGGATACGCTGTGGGAGGAGCCACACAGGCAGAGTCAGGAAGGGGCGGGGAGACGAGCGCTGACCTTGTGGATGACCTTTCATCCGGCTGGACTTTGGTGTTCGTCTGCTACGTGTGAATTTAAGTTGAGTCTTTTTTAGGGTTTTTAAAATCGCCCTTCTAAGGTTTTAGCTGGTGTGCCATGATGTGTGCCTGTGAAGTCCTTTGAGACCCGCTACTGTGATGCAAATCAAATGCAATTAAATTTGACTTTGAAGTCAAGAGAGCTCGATTTTTGAAGGTATCCAACAGAAAAACTCTCACCTCTCCCTCCCACTTTCCCCAAACACATCGCTAGCTTTAGCGACAGGTCTGCCTAGTCTTGTGTGAGACTCTAGTTATGCGTGATGAGGGGACGGGCACAGTGTGCGAGAGGAGACGGGTATGTAGGTAGACAGACAGGCCATCCAGTCATTCCATTCAGGCCGAATGAAAGGATTGGAAGAGATTATTAAAGGCCTCCGACAGCCATAGATACTTTATTGATTTACTGACTACTGTCGGGGCACAAGGCAATTTCAACAAAATATATATTCAATAATAGAGTACCTCCCTAGCTTTTGGACTGAATCCAGAGGGCCTAGGCGTTAGGCATCTTGTTCAAAGTAACAAAACACACAAGACTATCCTGCCGCAAAAACCAAAAACAGAGCAGCCTCTTCGTGTCACCTCTGATGGTGTGATGTAGTGTTTGAAATACTTTACTAGTGCTCCACGACCCCACCTTCCCACTTTACTTGCTCTAATTTAAAACGAAAGATTTATTTTCTAGTGTGGTGTGGTGCTGTGTCGTCTCTGGCGTGGTGTGATGTGGTATATCTGCGTTGTTGTCCGGTGCGGTGTAGTTCCGTGCCGGGGGGGGGTGTCTGGTGCTGTCGTCTGGTGGTCTGCGGTGTGGTGTAGCTCGTGTGGTGGGCTGTCGCCTGGCGTGGTTTCGGTGCGGCGTGTGAACACTCACCTGCATCCTCTTGATCATCATGAGCTGCTCCACCAGCGGCTGGGTCTCCCCCGTCAGGTTCATGGTCCCCTCCAGCATGATGAAGGCGTGGACCGAGGGGAAGGAGGGCTGGGCCGGGGGCGGGCTCTGCGCCGTCAGCATGTGGGGGATCCTGCGGACACCGACTTCAATTATACCTCTGCGGCGAACGAGAGCGCGGACGGGTGTGGGGGGCCGCCGGAATCGTCATGTGTCGAGAGATTTGTTCTCCCCTCCGTTGTTGCAGGCAGTGGAATCTTTGGAGAGGGGCACGTGAGCGACGGCCTCTGTGTGTGGTGACATGGGTTGATCGGAGGACCCACCACAAACCCCCCCCCATCAGCTTTTCAATGCAGCAGTATAAAACCGCCTCTAGTTCAACACCAGCACCAGACGGTAAACAGTAGGAGGGCACAGAGGATGCTCGTCAATACTCACCCCTTCACCAGCGAGACGCTCTCCTCCAGTTTACTCTTCAGGGTCTGATTGGTCACGCTGCCGATGCCTTCTGTCAGTTTGACGATGGCTTGCTCCACGTTGCTCCAGGATCCTGTGGGCAGACCACCGTGGTGAGGAGGAGAGGCCAGACGGGAAGTTAGAGTTGATTGTGATTGAGTGCACTGCATATATACATGAACAGCTGGGGTCCTGTTCAGATTTACATAATGTAACACGGAAACAAGTAAAAGTATCTGGAAGCAACCTTGAGCAAGATGCCCTAATACAAGCACCCTAATGTTTTCACTGCAATTTGTTAAGGTTGAAGAGTCTACATGATGAATGCAAAATAATGTTATAGCTAAGTTATAACAACAAGAAAACACACTAGAGCTGTCAATCTTCCAATATAATCCCATTCCTTTTGATAATATCCAAAATTATAATGCTTAAAACCTATCATTAATATTTACTATGTATTTATACTCTGTATACACAGGCTTATGCATTGCCACGGCCACTATCAAACGTTCCGTCCACTAGAGGGCATTCTACCAAAGTAAATAATAGGCACATAATGACATGATATTACGCTGCTGCATGGTCCATGATGATGGAGGGGAGTGACTCATGACTCGCTTTGTAAGGTCCTTTTACATTGAACGCAATTTTTTGTCACGATCTTTTCACACAATCAAAAAATAATTACAAATCTTTGAGTTGAAACGGACTGTACACATACAATACGCAACATAAATTTTATTCGCACCAAGGTCGATTTTGTATGGCTCCGGCCAGCGAATACATTTATTTAACCGATCACTTTCGGGTATCTTTGTCATAGTAACCATGGCCACGGTACAAGTTGTAGGACATGGCGGAGGCTAATAGCCTATTTACGTTTATAAAGACACAGTGTTCTTACTGCATCCATAGTGGTTGAACTACAATCATAGACATAGATTTATCACTATCTTTTATATGTATTGATGATTCATCTCGATAGAAGTCAGGGCTTCAAGCAAAAGTTGAAATGCACCTTAGTACTTGAATACAGGTTGCTTTGGATAAGATGAAGGGATTCAGTTGTATCAGGTAAATAACCTAAAAAAACAAACTCCTCTAAAACATTGATGGATTACAGAATAAGCACTCACTTTCCCAATCTCCCTCATCCGCCTTAAGCCATTGGCTGAACCACTTTTACATTAAAAGTAAACTCCAGTAAAAGTGAATCCTCTAGATACATAGATAGATCATTATGTCAGGAAGGAAGGAGCATAAGCTCATCTTCACTAGGCTATAAAGGTTGAGTATCCCATCTGCCTCTTCAGCGGCATGATTATGCCGCATATACACATCACGGCTTATGTAAATAGTTAATGTACGTGAAAACTTTATTGTTCATCAGGCATGAAGAGAAGGCCGAGATTTGTGCACACACACCCCCACCCCCACATCCACACACACACCCCCTACCTTGGTCCTCCAGCCGGGCGATGTGGATCAGGGCCCTGTTCTTGATGCTGCTCACCAGGCTGTGGAGCCTCTCCTGGCAGGCCTTGAGGCTGGCCTCCGTGCTGGCCGAGCTGCCCAGCTCCCGGAGCCGGTCGCAGTACCAGGCGCAGCCCAGCACCAGCCACATCACCACGTTCAGCAGCGCCCGGCACAGGCCAATGCACTCCTCCGCCTTCCCATGGCAGCTACAGGTGGGGTTTAAAGACATGAGTCAGGGAGGAGGTAGAGGACGGTCACCCAGGATTAGACACGGTCTACTATTTTTTATTTCACTTATTTTTTAAGTGTTTACATTGTAAATGCATACATGACCTACTACATACAATGAATTAGTGACTTCCAGAGCGACTGTCATTAATCGTCAGGTAGGTGATAGCCACCACACCTACTTAATTTATATATATAAATACGATCATTAAAACAGAGCTCATGAGGGTAAGTGAATGTGTGACCTTTTTGTTGGTCAATGTACCTTAGATGGTTGCTGAACATATCCATGATCTCCAACAGGGACTTGACACACAGATCTCGGGAGAAATCATCGAACTGGAGAGGAAACAAATCAGACCTGGATTAGAAAAGATTTCAACTGACATATCTGGAAAATTCATTCAACACATTGTAGTCAACCATATTCTTATCCCATAGCCACACCTTGCTGATGGCTGTGAGGACACTAGAATAAGACACCATCTGAGAAGAGACAAAGGCAGGTTTAGATATTTATATATTGTGTCTGGAGCACAAGTGCAAACAATATTGTGTTAATGTAGAACTGCATTGGATCTCACCTGTGAATTTATTGCATATTTGAGGTAGGACAATATAAGAGGGTTGGGAGATGGTCCTATCAGTGCTTGCTCCATAAGTGCTTCTGAAATTCCCAACAACAAAACCACCAGTTACATGATCTGCTCTTGGTCTAAGCAGTTGAGATTGTGAATCATTGATAAAGCCATTAATCTAGTCGTACCTGCTAGATTCAGATAATCCCACGTTGCTCCCTTCGTTCCCAAATTCTTCTTGATGTTAATAGCCCATTGGTAGTCACTCCAGCGCTCCTTCCAAGCCTGAAGGATGGCTTGCTTCAAATTGACCACCTTCATTCTAGTGGTCCCGAGAAAACCGAAAGCACAAGCACATGTTAAGACATGACAGGGAGATTATAATGTGATGAAAATAATCACGGCAGGCAATTGTTCTGGTTTTGCACGGTGAATACAGCTGTGGCTGACTGAGGCAGTTACGGATTTACTTCCATAATGGATAAGATAGCTAACGGGACGGCGGGAAAATATACAGTTTTTGGTTACTGCAGTGATTTAAACGAATGCGTTTGATATTCTATTTTGTAACTCACCTGAAGTTTCTGAAATTACAACAAAGAGGCAAAAATATGTTCAGAATTTCAGATATTCAATGTAAGTACGCCATCTTTGTTTTGAAAGGTCCCGGGCAATGATAGGCTGACAGTACGAAGTCCGAGTATTGTCTCCCCGGATTGGTGGAGCGGCGTGTAGCTGGCAACAGCGAATGGTATATCAATTACAAAATGGAACCACGAGGTGTCACTATCATTCACTGTTTTGAAATCCTGTATAAAAGACGCCTCGTTGCTCATCTTTTCACCAGCCATGGGTTAAAAAATACCACATCTCCCCTGTTTTCGGCCAATGTCTCGAAAGCCGAAATGCGGTATGAATGCTTTATTTTTGTGTGGTTTACATTTGCATGAAGTGCATTAGAAGACGTTTGTATACAAAGCGACATACAATAAGTACATTTGTTCGAAGAAAGTTGAATCAATGTTTTATGGGTTCAAAATGCAATGTTAAATCTTAGCATTTTACATGAAAGGTTTAACAATGTATATCTTTGTTTGTTACATCACAAAAAATCTACAAAAAAAGATGCTATCCTATCCCTCCTCGAGTTTGTATAATAAGTTGTACAGTAGAGTCTGTTTACATTATTCCTTCCCCACGTTTAGCCTGCCAGCGATCCCTCTTATCGCACTATCTCAGCCTGAGTGCCTTCTTGTGGGCCCTGTATTCAGCCAAGGCAACAATGGCGACCATTCTCGCCTGACACTGGACACTGCGTCTTGGCTCGAGTAGTGCCTGTATCCCTGGGGCGAAGCGATGCCAGCCAGCAGAAGGCCGTACCTGCTGGCATGAGGCAGGAGCAATAGACACAGAGGAGGTGTATAGAGGGAGGGTGTGCATGTGTGTGTTTGTGCGTCTGTTTTTCTGTGCGTTTGTGTGTGTGCGTGCGTTTGTGAGTGTTTATGTCTGTCTGGTTGTTTGTGCATTTGTTTGATTGTGTGCCTGTGTGTGTGTGTGTTCGCGTGTGTGTGTGTCTGTTTGTTCGTTTGTGTGTATGCATATATGTGTGTGTGTGTGTGTGTATTTGTGTGTGTAGCATGCATGCGTTTGTGTGTGCGTGTGTGTTTGATGGTCTGTGCGTTTGTGTGTGTGCATGGTTGCTTGCGTGTGTGTGTGTTTGATGGTTTTGTGCGTTTGTGTGTGTATGCTTGCGTGTGTGTGAGTATGCGTTCTTGCGTGTGTGTGCGTGTGTGAGTGTGTGCTTGCGTCCATGTGTGTGTGTGTGTGTGTGTGTGTGTGTGTATGACAGGTTATGAGCAACGGGCTCCAATTGGCATGACCTCCCAGGGTGAGATGCATTAGAGAGACAGCCGCGCCGGGGCTGTCGGACTCCTGTGCGAACCCCGGGAGGCCGGGGATGGAGAGTGTAGACACTGCCTCTCGTCTGTTCCCATGACTTCACCACAGGAGAAAGAGACCATGGCTACTGCTGGTGTTGTTGTTGTGACGCCTCCTTTGTCACAAAGCTAAAGCTGAAACTTGTCTCAGTGCAAGAGAAAAAAAATTACAAAAAGAAATCATCACAAAAGGACAATGACGTCCACGCCGTGCGACAAGTAACATCAAGAAGAAGAAGAAGAAGAAGAAGAAGAAGAAGAAGAAGAAGAGGCAGAAGAAGAAGAAGAGGCAGAAGAAGAGAAGAAGAAGAAGAAGAAGAAGAAGAAGAAGAAGAAGAAGAGGCAGAAGAAGAAGAAGAAGAAGAAGAAGAAGAAGAGGGACAGTTTTGCTGTTATTTGCATTGCTTGTGTTCTGTTAACTATTGCACAAGCCTATTGCGTCAGCAATTATAGTTTGTATGTACTATACTTTTTCCCCACTATATTAAATCTCTTTCGCTCCCTCTGATTCTCTCCCTCTATCGCTCCCTCTCTCTTTCTCTGGATCTAGAACTTTCTCTTCAGGGCCGGGGGGCTGATGAAGGTAATTACACAGGTCGAAAAGCGGGAAATGAGTGCGACCCCTTTCTGTGCCCTCAGGTGCACCGAGATCTGGGCTCATGAATCAGACTTGACTCAGGGATCCTACTGTAACCTGCAGTCCGGACACAATGCCATTGACCACGCCAACCACCACAACGGACATTTTGTGTTACGACATTACATAAACAGTTTTGCATTGCAGGTTTTCTCCTCACAATTATCCCTTTTTGGTCGTCTGCGTGATATCATCAAACAAGGGTCTGGTAATCCTTTCAATCAGTCTGTGCCTTCTCCATTTTAGCATGCATGATGTTTTTTTTAGTTTTGCATGCATCCATCAGATATCGGCTGGCGTTACGGCGGTCCTCACAGTGGTGGTGTCACGGTGGTCCCTGGTCTTGCTAAACAGCAGCACAATGGCATTAGCAGGAAAAGAGGAGTGAACCTGAGACCTAATTAAGGAGAAGTGCTCCTAGCTCTGTCTTGCCCGTGCAGCAGCTCCACAGCTCCAGAAATAGCTCTACTTCAACACCACTGTCCGTCATTCGGGCTGTCACCACCAGCCAGAGACCACAGTAAGTATGATCCAGGGCTAATGAAGGAGGACTATATCGGGTCGGAGGGGGGATGGCGGAGAGCACAGCTCGGCTACGTCCGTGCTTCCCCCACCCCAGCACCACCGTCTCCAGCGCCATCATCAGTGTCATTACCCCTGAACCGTTACTCCTTTGTCTTCTTCTTCGTCTTCTTCTTCTTTAGCTGAGTCTTTTAGCAAAGCTTTTTTCGTAGCATAATAGAGAGGTGGAGTTGGTTTTGGGTCCCATCTGGCTCCATCAAGTGTTCCTTATCAACCCCAGAGAGAGAGAGAGAGAGAGGGTTGGGTGTGGGGGTGTGGGGGTGTGGGGGTGTGGGGCATTCCCAAAGGGGTTTGGGGTATCACACTCTGTTGCATAATTTAGGCAATTAAGAAGACATAATGAGTTTACCCTCGTAACTTTGTTTCAAGAAAGATAAACTGTAACAGAAACCACGGCTATTTTACTATTGAGTCATTCAAGCAACGTTCAGTGAACTCTAATCGTCTACCCGGGGATCGAATCCAGTACCTTTTGACTCACTAGTCTATAGCCACTACTCTACCATGCCCATTACAAATTGGTGATCAGGTGTTCCGTTTCCCAGTTGAAGGAAATGTTTTCCTTAACATGAGATATTTCAAGCAGGGTTGTGTGATGTATTAATAATACAATGATTCATTTGGGATAATGCATTTCATGTTAGACCACAAATGTCTGGGGAAATTCGCTGTTCAACATTCATACCTACAAATCATATTATATTACTGTATAGCTATTTGATGATCATAAATATATCAGTCTCATAGAAATAATTGAAGTCAGGGGGTGAAAAATCCATAATGATCAACAGATAACGGTTTGAAAATCAGCCCAGCATTCCCTTGAGCAACAATGAGCCTAGCAACCATATCTTACTCAGCAATATGGTTATAAAAGATAATATTTCACCCAAGCTTCCATTTTCCTTCATTTATTCATTATTTACCCTCTGTGAGTAAATCCTGAACAAAATGAAAGCCCTACTACTAAACACAACTAAACCACACAAAGTGACTTTGAGACATGTGTGTGAAGCTGTAGTCATAAGAGGCGTGTAAATGAACCTATGAACTTCCAGCGATGCTCCACCTGATATACCTGATAAGATATCCTCGGAAAAAACAGCATGATCCTCATCTTGAGCTATTGGGATACACAAGGTTATACGTTTGATTCAACCGAACTGAACACCGATCGTGAGTGTGTGTGTTTGTGTGTTCGCACACACGCATCTTCCTAAATTACCAAGGATCCGTAACCTTTCACCCCCCTCATCGTAGCGCTTTGTCAGAGGATGCTTTTGTTTCCAAAAACACACCAATACCTACGTTACCTACGGTACCTAAGTACTGACACATCCAAGCTTAACCCCACGCTGAATAAACCAAGTTACACCATCACCAACAAAACAGCATTCTTCATCAGCCAGCTGTTCAGGTGATCATTAAGACCCTCCGTCACTCATCCTGTTCCCCTGACCCCCACTGTGTGTGTGTGTGTGTGTGTGTGTGTGTGTGTGTGTGTGTGTGTGTGTGTGTGTGTGTGTGTGTGTGTGTGTGTGTTGTGTGTGTGCGTGCGTGCGTGAGTGCGTGGTGCGTGCGTGCGTGCGTGAGTGAGTGCGTGGTTGAGTGCTGTGCGTGCGTGCGTGCGTGCGTGCGTGCGTGCGTGCGTGCGTGTGTGTGTGTGTGTGTGTTTGTGTATATGCGTGTGTGTGTGTGTGTGTGTGTGTTTGTGTGTATGCGTGTGTGTGTGTGTGTGTGTGTTTGTGTGTGCTTATGCATGTGTGTGTGAGTGTGTGTGTGTGCGTGTGTGTTGTGCGTATATGTGCTTTTATTCATGTGTGTATGGGTGTGCTTGTATGCATGTGTGTACACTTGTGTATGACTGCATGTGTGTGTGTGCTGTGCATGCATTCTGATACCAAGCCCCCCTATAAGAGCACACACAATAACAACAACAACAACATACACTATCCAAACCCTCCCTCTTGTGGGGTCACCAAGTGGAGCGATGGCTAACAGTGTAGCTCTTGACCCCTGTACAGGCGCCCGAGCTCAGTACAGCCACCGGCCTGCTACGCTAATCCCACATCTGCCTCTCTCAGAGGGGGGGGGGGGGCTGACCTCATCGCTCAAACCTAAATTATTTAGCAAGACACTGTGCCCAAAGAGCTCTCCGTCTCTCACCCACACACACACACACACACACACACACACACACACACACACACACACACACACACACATTTCATTGAACATTTTACATGAATGCCTTTGCCTTTTGTATGGACAGGATGGTAAACATAGAGAGGATTGTTGAAAAGAGATACGGATTGAATGGAGTAATGGTTCAAACCCAGGATGCTCCAACGGGTATTGCCCATGCGGATTGCCCATTGCGGCAAGTTGAGCCATAATACACCATAAATATATATACGCTGCATGACCAGTATGTTGTCTATAATAATACATACAACAATTCTTTCCCACTCTTGGTACATCCAATTAGAGGCTCAGTGATTACATTTGAGGTCAGTAGACATTGAACCCCTCCATTGATCGTAGAGGGTCTGCTGTGGCTGTCTGGTTCGGCTCTCGGGGGCCAAAAGGCCCCCTAGCTCAATCGTTTGTTTGTGTGTCACGTGATTAATTGAGTCTTCTTGAATAATTGGCCCTTGTCCAGGGAAATAATACGCCTTGATCTCTCATCTCAGTTCACTGTTGTCATGGTGAGTTACTACCTCAGGAACAACCTCATCCATTGATTAACCAAGAATTGGTTGAATATAAATGTTTCAATATATCTATGAAATGTCTGCGCATCATTTTGGAGAAAAATGTACGATAAAACAGGAATGTGTGGCCATGTACATTATAAACACACACACACACACACACACACACACACACACACACACACACACACACACACACACACACACACACACACACACACACACACACACACACACACACACACACACACACACACACACACACACACACACACAAATATATTTGCACACATACAGACACACACAGCTGTAACAAAAATGAAAATAAACAGATTCTTACTCTTACAATCTGGGCTTTAATGATTCAATAATTTAATTGACTTTGCATTATCGATTAAAATAAAAAAACACCAGCCATACATCTAAGCTGAGCATAGGAAGACTTCTACAGAGGTCAAAGTTTTACCAGTCATCCCTTTAAGAGAAATACTTGTTTAATCACAAGATTCTGTGCTGAAATCAAACAAAAATTAATTTAATCAATGACACCCCGTGACAATAATAACATTTCTTTTGTCTCTCGTCAACGATTTTCTATCAACTGTGTCGGTATATAAAAGGATAGATATTTCTAACAATGTTTGATCTGAAAGTAAGACATGTAAGTGCTGAAATGAAAGGGTATGTCAGGGTTTCAGGTGGGTAACTTCACTGTCAAACTAGAACCGTTTTAAAAGTAAATAAATAAATAAGGAAGTATTAAACAAAGAGTTTAGATGACCCAGCATAGAAGCTGATGATATTTTTACAGTTTTTTAACACGATTTATATTTATATTTTTGGAATTGATAGATAGGTTTTACACATCAGAACAAGGGGGGCCTTCCCAGAAGGCAGTGTTTAGGTATGGGGGTCAGAAAGCTATTTATTCAGGTTGAATGTTCATGTATTGAGCTGCATACTAAAAATTAAAAAAAAGAAAAAAAAAGCAACATATCCTTGAAAGCATATCATTGAGATAAGCAATCCCTTTAAAATATAAAATATATATAATAAGGGGAAAATATGAAAGGGTTTTGTCATTATAGCCTGCTGAATGACTTGAAATGGTTTCCATTATCTTTACTTTTTATAACTTTTTTATGCGTTTTGGGACAACAAGTAGACAAAGTTGTTGTTACCCAGGGAGGTGGAAATATTGAAATTCTTTAAGATATGACACAAATAAGGCTCAGTGCATTTTCTGAAACAGCATTTGTGTAATTATCAGTGAATTGCAGCTGTTTAGAATCATGAAAAAAACTAAATGCTACTGACTATGCTGAGGACTAAATGAAGAGAGTCCTGGCATAGTTCATAGTAAACAGAATAAAACGTTCACATTTATTTTGAACTGCTTTCCATTTTCCACTAATTATAATTTAAATCCAAAATAAGTGTATGTTAAGGAAACCTGTTGAATTTGCAACTCTAAAAATGGCTATTTGCATTTCAAAGTCATGCAAAATGAAAATAAATATTGTCAGTCCAGTTATAAAATTAGATATTCTTGTGTAATATAAGTGCACAAAATATTCTTCTTTGTGTGCAAACATCAAATACTGTTCAACGAGAAAGCCTATTGTTGTTGAGTTGTTACTTTTCAGTTGACAATTAGTAAACGGCATGATGTGTCGATAATTCTTTGATAATTCAAAATCAATGCCTGCCTTTCTTATTGCTTAAGTATTCACCTTCCATTTGGAGCGTGTTAAGTTGTAGAAGCTGTGTATCTCCATCTCATGTTATCTTTGCTACACCTTTCACTGTGGGCTTCACTGCCAAAGGGATAAAGAGGTTGATGAAATGTGGCCTTGATTCATTATATTTGAATGATTCAAACGTTTCTAATGCCTTTTAAGTGTTCATAATCTCTTGCTCACTAATTCATTTGCGTCTCCTTTTTAATTCTAGATGTTTTATGTAAATAATAAGTAACGGCATATTGGCTGTGTTTTGTAACACAGACCATTATGAATTATTTTCTGCAACGCTTGAAAAATGAAGGAGTGCAACCATGCAGAAACACTGTTTCCAGAAACATCCGGCCATTTTGTATTCAACTTTTCGGTTGAGCTTGCAGCAAATTTTCATTAAAGCATTACAAGTACATTTTAAGTTTATCGTTTGTATAGTCCTCTTCAAATTTTGCCTGAACTTAACCTGTGTAATATTTTAAGAAGAAACAGATTCATATTGTATTCATTCTGATGCATTCTAAAATAATCCAATAATGAATGTTAATTTAGGTTGATTTCTTCAAAATAGAGCAAAATATGTTTTTTCTACATATTCTCTTCAATTAGGCCATAGGCATTATTTTTCCTCACACCTGCTTCTTTCACCCCAAATCGTGCTCCAACGGAAATCTGTAGAATGTCTGTCCCCTGATATTAACTATATGCATAGATTTCTTTGTTTTATACAGGAGAAGAAAAATATGAAGTGTCATTAAAATATATCATGTTTTATACAGTCTTTAATCCATCATCAGGAATGATGAGGAATTTTCTAAGGAACTCTGAAAGATTACCTAACCATCTTTTGGTCACATTCAGCTAGAAGAACAAATCATCTAGAAAACCTAACGACAATAAAGGTACATGTTTCAGGAGTAATACATTGCTTCGGTTTAAATATTGATCATGGTTTGTGTAAAAGCTATGTGTTTAGATGTTTGAAGAACTATAGGTGTTTTGTATGCGATTGTATGAACCTACCCATGTTCTAATCTACTTTTTAGTATATGCACAATTATTTGGGTATTGTGTTGCCTGACCACTGAAAAGCGTGTACATGGTGATACAATCACAGGGTAATGGGTGACTTTAAATTGGCCATAAGGTATATTTTGGGAGATCATTAAAAAAAACGGTCAGATCGTTAAACTATACAGGTTAGGCAAATGATTTATACAGATTTGAAAAAAGTGCATTTGCTGTCACTCTTATTACAACAGTAGGTTTTGGAATCATAATTCACACATTTTCAATGTACCATCGAAACCGTGGCTTCAGTGATTTCCATCAATGTGCTTTGAGGATGCATCATGTCTATCAACACTATCAATTGTGCGGCCACGCCCTAAAAGCATGTTCAATTGCTAAGAAGTTTGTTGTTTCTTGAAAAACAAAAAAGATCCACACAAAACATAACTTACCTAAGTAATGTATTTACAACTAATATTTGATTATACATTTATTTTTCCTAATAGTTTTTTGATCATTCGACACTCTAAACTCAAAAATAATTGTATGAAAAAATGATTCAAGTTTCCATGAAGGAATAAGGTCTTTCTCCGGCCTTTTCCTTTGATTGTTGACATTCTCTACAACAGTTCCCTCCGCTGAGCACTCTTGGTCCCCCATTCCCTCCAAGTAGGTCCCTTCCCTTGCCCTCTTGTCCTACTTCTAATCAACTCTCTTCACAGTTGTCAGCTTTTCCTATGGCACTTTTGCATTGTTCTGCGTATTTCCCTTTTCACAGAGAAAGGTATCAAAAAGTCGACCTCCCCCTGGTCAAAGGTACATGGGTCATATTTCCGACTCTCTGCGGTACGACCTTTGATCCAACCCCCTGCTGGCCTGCAGCCGCTCAAACTCATGCCTACTGCTCCGGTCTGGACTGAGGTTAGCGAGTACCCGTCCTCCTCCCACTATGTCCTCCTCTTCCTCCTCCTCCCGGTTGAGGAAGGCCAGCTCGTTCTCGTAGCAGAAGTTGGAATTGGAGCTGGGCACCAGGAACTTGTTCTCCACGATGTCCTTGGCACTGCATCGGGGGGTGGACGGAACCTCGTAGGTCTTGTGGAAGTGAGAGTAATCCACCTTGTAGACGTTCTTCTCCTCGAACAGGACCGGCTCGAACCGGTGGCCCCAGAGCACCTCGGAGGCCAGGTAGGAGCTGCGCGCCTGCGTCGTCATGGCGGTCGCCTCCACCATCCCCTCCAGGATCACCACGATCTCAAAGTCGGCCGTCTCGAGGTCCTGCTTGCCGATCCCAAACAGCGGACTCTCCTCGTCAATCTGGTGGAGAATGGTGATTGGCGAAACCAGGAAAATCCGATCCAGTCCCTTGTCAAAGCCCACGTTGATGTCGATCTGATCCAGGGGGATGTATTCCCCCTCGTCGGTGATCCGAGGTTTGATGAGCTGCGCCCTGACGTGTGCCTCTACTATGTGGCTCTTGCGCAGGTTCCCCACCCGCCACATCAGACTCAGCTTGCCGTCCCGCATGGCGATGACGGCATTGTGGCTGAACAGCAGGGTCTGCGCTCGCTTCTTGGGCCTCGCCATCTTGGCCATGATGGCGCCGATCATGAAGCAGTCGATGATGCAGCCCACGATGGACTGGAAGACCACCATAAAGACCGCCGCGGGGCACTCCTCCGTCACGCAGCGGTACCCGTAGCCGATGGTGGACTGGGTCTCGATGGAGAACAGAAAGGCGGCCACGAAGCCGTTGACCTGCAGCACGCAGGGGGTGAAGTTGTCGTCCCCGGCGGGGTTATCCAGGTCCCCGTGCAGCAGTGCTATGACCCAGAAGGCCAAGCCGAAGGCCAGCCAGGAGAGCACAAACACCAGGGTGAAGACCACCAGCATCCACCGCCAGCGGATGTCCACGCACGTGGTGAAGATGTCCGCCATGTACCTCTGGGACTTGTCCTCCATGTTGGCAAACTGCACATTGCACTGGCCGTTCTTCTTGACGAAGCGGTTGCGGCACTTGCGGCGCGTGTGGATCTTGCCGTTGCCAAAGCCGTTCATGCCGTGCATGGTGGCGAGGCGGAGGCCGTCCTCCTCGGATGAC
The DNA here is from genome assembly GCF_026213295.1 of Gadus chalcogrammus. Lineage (NCBI taxonomy): Eukaryota > Metazoa > Chordata > Actinopteri > Gadiformes > Gadidae > Gadus > Gadus chalcogrammus. The sequence goes on from NC_079429.1 coordinate 13,113,194, forward strand.
ACGATGCTGTAGCGGCTGGTTCTCCCTGCACTCATGCTCCAGTCCCAGCAGCAGCGGCAGCAGCACCAGCACGAGGGCCGGGCCCAGAGTCCCAGCGTGTGCGATTCAAGGGCCCCTCACAGCTTGGGCGGCCAGCCTCGCTTGCATCTCAGCCTTCCGCCGCCAGGGAGCCGGTGAGCCCGAGTGGGGAGCTTCGGTCCAACCAGGGCCTGCGGGCGGAGAGAAGGGGGGAACAAGAGGACAAGGGGCAATGAGTGTCTTGGACTGACAATGTGCTCGCATCACCCCATACCTGAGTATCAGATCTCCCCCCGACTTGAACCGTGAAGACTCTTGGTCACACAGAATATAGCAGGTTACATAAGTGTGTGGCTGTGTGTGTGTGTGTGTGTCTCTTTCACTCACACGTATACACACACACACACACACACACACACACACAGACCATTGTGCCTGCCATGAAACGATTGAGAATACTGTATTTGAGTATTAGGTTGCCTTTTGGACAACCTGCGTGAGCAGGAGCCAAATGATTAACTTGGTGGTCCTCTCGTACTGTTATCTAATACTCCCACTCAAAATGAAAGGGGCATTTGTGTCATTTTGGCTATCCTGTTAATCTTTATAATTATCCGATTAGTCTGTCTTCCAAGTTTAAATAATTGTCATGCAGGGTTCAGACGCTCTGTCAATTGTCACATTTTATCAATCTAACATTTTGGTTTATAAAATCACATTATTGTGTTAAACACAAGGCACATTTGAAATAATATCAATGTGTTTGCCTGACGATTATTAAGTCCTCCTCATCCAAACAGACAAACAGACAAGCAGGTGTCTGTTGTTTCCCCACTCAAATTATAGTTCTCTGCAAACCTAATCTGCCCAGAAAGGTCTGGAGAGTTTCTGCAGTCACAGTTGATTACCACTCCAGACTGTAATTGCTTGAATAAATGATGTATTCTAATTGTGGCTGGTAGTACTAATACCATAGTCCACCATCTTGTTTCTTCCATGCTGCTAACAGTAACCATTATTAAGTCAGCAGTTTTAATTTTAGCTTTGATAGTATGCGCTGATTTGAAAACTCTCTCTGAATCACGACAATATTTGAGGAGAGATCGCTGTCATCGTTAAACTTATGTCCAATCAATCAACAAATAGCCAATGGACAGCTGTCGGCAGCTGATGGAATGCTGGCAGGTCTATTTTCATTCCTGCAGAACCAGAACAACTCTGACTCATCACAATCCTATATCGTGTTTACACAGCCTGATCATTTTCTATTCCACATTTCTTGTATTGTTTGCATTCCGTCTCTTTCAAAAGAATGATAAAAAAAACATTCTTTCAAACTTTGAGTGACCTACTTCTTCAATTCTCTGATCAAATCGGTTTAGTCTACTGTCATATCAAATTGGCTTTCTCCAAAGGCGGTAAAAAGCTTGAAGGCCTCTGCATGCAATATTGTTTACGAAAGACTTAACCTCACCTTATCACTATGCATCAATGCTAAAAAACAGGCTTGTTTAGCGTTCACTTTCTAACACACTTTCATGTCCTTGCTTCCCCTAGTCGGTTATACGGCTTGGAGCATCAGCTGATTCCACATCCTTGATGCAGCATCCTCCTCCTCCTCCTCCTCCAGGAGCATCGTGTACCATACAAACGGGGCCCTGTTGAGGGCCCTCGTCTTTGTTGACCACGGCTGTGTCACTGACAGTGCCGATTTCATGGAGCCACTTATGTCACATGACGTTTCCTGCCATTTCTCTCCCTCCCCCCCAACGTCAATTTATAAAAGGAGGTTGGCAACCGTGACTCAACTGCCAGCAGCCAGTCAGACCTCCAACTGTTTTAATTCCCTTTAAACTCCTTCGAATCGCATGCCTTGCGCCATATTTCCTCAAGGGATGCGTGGAATGTATTTTCTTATTTCCGTCTTTAAATTAAAATCGGGCGAGACATCATTCTATCACCGTAGATGTGCCACAGAGTTATTTCCGCCAATGCACGAGTGACTGAGACACACAAGTCCGTCAGACTTGTAACCTTGACGGTCAGGGTTTGTGTCTACCGTCAGCGCGCGTGTGTGTGTGTGTGTGTGTGTGTCTGTGTCTCGGTGTGCTTATCAGTGTATGTTTAATCAAGCCCCGGTGGGACTTGGTGTTTGCGTGTCACTGATTCCGGGGGTGTACAAGCCCAGATGTTGCCCACTGCGTCGGGGAGAGAAAGAGAGATCCAGAGTAAAAAGAAGCTGGACTTGTTTGGCCTAAATCCGAGCGTTTCCGTGACGACTCGGCCAGGGTTCTTTCCTTCTAGCTTTTCCTATTTATTTGACCCCATTCTGTACGATTTGTGGTGTTATTAATCACAGTGTGAGGATGGTCCCTCTCCCATGGTGCCACATGCAAGCTGGATATGGAGATGGATCTCTCCCCTGTGATGTGCCCCGTATCTCACACACGGTAGCTCTGGAATGTAAGGCTTACACAGCGATAATATGGGGAGAACACAATTACATGTCCCATATGTGTGTGAATGCACAGATATGGGACACACACACACACATTCACATACGCAGACACAAACACAAAGACAGACTAACAGATTAATAAGATCGATTAATTGATCACACTCTTTGGGTTCAAATGTCAACTTTGTAACACAAACTCAGCATTGCTATACTCCCTCTGTTCCAAGGTTAGCAACACTATTAAACCATAATAGTTATGGTTCAATAGTGTTGGTAACCTTGGAGCAGCGAGAGCAGTATCTGGGGTTCAAGAGTAACCGGGTTAGATTCCCGTCCTGGGTCGGAGCACAGTCTACACGTTCCCTTCACCCCTGAGACATGCTGGGCCACGTGCTGAAGCATCAATGGGCCAGTATCTCTGCGTTTCCCTACAATACACCCTTCATTAGGCGTGTACTAGCTTTGGATCGTCTCTGGTTACTCTAGATCAGTGTAGAGAGATAGAGAGATAGTCATGCGTTCTCCTATTGTTTGTCTCCCATGTTCATACAACAACAACAACAGTTGTGATGCTAGTTTTTGTATCAGGTTTTGGCTCAATCAGAAATGCACTGTATGTATCAGATGTTTTCTGTTTTTGTCGTAGGCCATACTGTCTAAAACGCTGCACCTATAGTCTAGAACATTGTGGAAAATCATCAGGTTCACGTTGGAGGTGTCTTTGACACCAGACCAATATCTTCGGGCTCCCGGAGAGCTTTTACCGTCAGACCGCATCCCCAGGTTCAGATGGGCTCACCCTGAAGGACTGACAGTCCATGATGGGCAGTGCACTCCACCAATCCCTGGTGACCCCCTGTCTCCCCCACGCCCATCCCCTCACTCACATGCTGACCCTTGAACCCCAGCCCAGTGGACTGGAGTGACGGCCTGGTCAAGAGCCAGCAACCAACCAACCCCCTATCAACCAACTCATCTCGGCCATTTGGGAGGAGCAAATGTCGACAGCTTTCAATAATAAGTGCTCAAGAGGTCCTCCTTGTCCTTGTTGCACCTCAGTAGCTCACTTTGTGCAGAGAGATTGACTCATGTGTGCGACGGCTAAAGGACTAGCATCACAAGTGATGCTATGACAAGCTGAACAACGCCACCACCGCGACTGCACCCACTTTTTGTGTTTTTCGGAGCTTACCAAAAATGCTGATGTGTCATTAGATACCCCCCCCCCCCCCAACACACACACATATGAACTTCACTAATTGCAATTTTGTTTTGTATAATTTCTTGTGAGACTGATATTGCGAGCCGAAGTGCCCCCCAGTGAGTGGTTCATAGTAATATCATACAGACCGAATGCCAGCTGACCTGGGCTGGATAACACTGCTCAGACACACCTCAAGGAGCGTTCATATCAACTTCACAGGTGTAAATGTTTTTCTTCGTCTACATACATAGTGCATACATGCAGCACCCCAAACAGATTAATAAGTGCCCCAACACCACTTTGCTGAAGTACAGCGGTGTTGGGTTGTCTACTGTTCTGTTGAGCTACATTAAAAGGAAATTAATGCTCTGCTCCACACTTACCAACATGAAGAAAAGGCATCATTAGAAGAGGCAGAAGTTGCAGCCTAGGGTCCATCAACTGTGCTGTTACACGGCACTGTAAACGTAATTACGCCTAAGCAGGTTGGGCTAATGCTCATAATCACAGACAGACCCTGAAACAAAAGGAGCGGGGGTGACGATGTCATGCTTCAACTACAGGTTTTATTCTCCTTTTTCATTGCTTCCGATGCCGTATGCTAATCCTATGGGGAAAGCCACTGCCTGGTGGACGACAGACGGCGTGGGCGGAAGAGAGGTCTGAGGGCCGGATAACAAGTTGGGGGTGTGCAGCTTTGAGTGTTTTATGTGTGCGTCTGCAGATGCCTGGATGTTATAGCCGTGCATCGATGTCCTCAGCATGAACCAACTCTAGTACCGCCGGTAATGCGTGATTAGCGAGCGCGCACCGCAGACCTCGGAGACCTAATTTTAAATGCAGTGTCAAATGGGAGCGTTGCACAAGATGAGCTAATTATACTCTGGAATAATATCCCAGAATGTACACGGTGGATTGCAATGATCGCGTTTTTTAAAACAGTTTATTACGGAAACGTGTGGCAGTTATTCGAGTTCCCGAAGTATAATGGAAAAGCCTGAAGTGTTATCAAACGTTAACGGCGGCTGTGAAATGGATTAATGGACGTTGCTTGGTCTGGGTGGAATCCTTGACGGGTCGACCCAGGCTGAACATTGACCTCTCCGGGAGCAGTGTCACTTGACGAGAGGGGCTTGAAGAGTAGATGTATTCAGTGAGCTGCGGTGAGGTTACGTGAACGCAGGGGACCATGTTAGAGAGAGAGAGACCTTGATGTATGTTGGAATAAGAGAGTGATTCCTTGAGTACTCAGAGACTGACAAGGAATGAAATCGAGCTTGGTCACGAAAGCGGCGTGTAGGCCAGTATACCTCCCCGATCCATTGTGAATGAAGTGCCACGTGGAGTCCGGTTTCACTGTATTTTCCTATAGCTCACAACAGGGGAGCTCATCTGGTGTCCGGTGACGGGACAGATAGTTTCCTATAGAACGCTACACCACTCTGCCTAGCTGCCATATTGGATATTTGGGGCGGGGGTATGGCTCCATTATGCCACTGCAGAAGAGAGAATCAAATGCGACATATGCAAAGATGCATCTGAAATCTACACACCCAAGGGGAGGTGCATATATATAACTTGCCATACGGGTGTTCGCCCTGAGATCACACCTCTTCTCTGGATCACAGAGATGTCGTGCTCCACGTGCAGCAGTCTATGCATATGCTGTTGATGTGCGCAAGGAATGAACTTAACCAGAAACTGCTGTTACACATCTATGTAATGGAACAGAACTAACTAACTAGTTCTGCCATATAACCACAGAGACATTTGTAGGATTTATTTGGAGCAAATGTGTATAGATCACAGAGAGATCAGGGTGAGTCTAGTCTAACACACGTGTGTATATAAAGCCACACGCTGGCACTGTGCTGTGAAAAAGAGTGGGGGGGGACGGACGCTACTTGTGGACAACGTCTTAACTACCTTTAGTTTAATCATCCTTTACGACTCCCAAGGTGAAGTATTCCTAATCATAAAGTCACAGATGTCTAGCAGAACTTGGCACAGGGCTCCCCCTTTATTGAAAGGCATTTACAATTCCATAGCAAATTAAACGCCTATGTATGCAAATGTGAGGAAACATGAGGTGTGCGGAGATACCCCCATCATCCCTCCCCCAGCGCTATGCCGTTATATTATAAGCCATTGCACGCAGTGTTGCCCACTCTTTTACCATTAAAGTAGTAAGCACAAGCTCCGAGAGTCGCCAGATGACGACTCATTTGCATATTCATGACGTCGTCGCATATTAATTGGCCTTAATCTAGGAGAGGGTGTCAAGCGAGGGAGAGATCTTGAAAGGGAGATAGAGAAATATTTTGCCAAATAAATACTGCAGGGACATCGTTTATTTTCAGTTAAAAAGTTAAAAATATATGTTTCCAAAGGGAGGGAGAAGATCACACGTACTATTTAAATATTTGCCAGATCAAACGAACTAATCTAGGCTACAAGCTATTGGGAAAACCCTCAAACATCCAGAGGTCCGGAAAGAAAGAGTGAGAGAGACAATTGACCTATCAGTGCTGAATTCAAGAACATATTATTCTATATTTCCCCTTCACCAAGACAAAGTTTGACAGTTCATCTCCTAAACTTCTTCGCTGTCAAAATGAAATCTCTGAGCCAGCACGATGCGGTTTTACTGCCTGTGAGCCACTTCGTGTCCGAATGGGTTGAGGGTCACATGGGAGTTATTGTCCAACTGCCTTTCTGGCTCCTCAACGATTTTTATCACATAAAATGACGCAATAAGGTCAAGACTTGTTGGAAATTACGAAACAAGGATGTTGACAGCTGTCCCTCGGCTTTTGTTTTCGGTACTTTGACAAACTCGGGCCCGTGATGCCCCAAAAGTCTTGGCATGACTTGCCTGCTCCGGGGAATAGTTCACGTCAAAGCGAGGATCTGTTAGGAGGATCTCTGTTACGGTAACATGATCAGATGCAAACCAACGCATGTGCGTGATATAACAGCCTGGTCATAGCAGAGGCGGTGCGCCCCCAGGATTCCCCAGACCGGATCCGAGGCCTCGGACGCGGTAGCCTCGGACGCGGAGCGCAACAGCGACGCGTCTCGATGAACGCCGCTCACCTGCACCGGAGCCCATGCAGACGGGAGGGCCCAGTCAGAAACATGTCACTTTCTTCATTTCGATCCAAAATATGCATGCCGCTATTCCACTCGCTATCGGAGAGCGCATCTCTGTGATTAAGAACACGCCCCCACCTACCACCGCATTCTTTGAAATTAACTCTTCTTGTCTGGACTCATTAATATTCCTTGCATTCTGAATGAAATGACGATGTACATTCTGCAGACGTCTCCCCTTTCTCTCAGGTAATCAGGTGCTTGCAGAATGAGGTTGATTACATCATTCCTCGGTTGCGAACGCCAGCTCCACCAAGAAGCACAATCCCTCATTTATTATTATTTTTCAAGAGATTTTGTTAGATATTGTGTCCTTACTTATGCTTTCCAAAAATATATTCACACTGTTATTGACCAGTCCTAGTTTATTTATTAAATTTTGTTTCATATTAATCTAATACAACTCCTTGTACGTGCCCTTGTTTGACTTGTCTTCACATAATTAATGACAATGATCCGATTTCTGCCTTTGTGCTATTTTCTTTAACCCTGATAATATGTTGATGCAACTCTGCAACGGTTTGATTTTAGGTTTTGAGCTGTGTACCTTGATGTCTTGGCTAGATCTGGACAACAAGTTTCAGATCAGACCTCCTGCATTCTTGGGAGACAGACCGCAGGATCATATTTAGATCGTTTCCCATCTTACAGCTCGGAACTCATGCCACTCAAAAAAACGTTTTACAGACAAAAACAAATTAACACGTGCCCTGCAAATTCTGTTTTGATGTATCTGATGTATTAAATCACATGTTGCAGACCAGTATATCTCAATTACACTGGACTCAGCTATTTTAGCATAACATATTAATCATGGGTCCTGCACAAGCTGTCATAAAACAATAAAGCCTTTGCATCACATTATGGGCCGGTTGCCCATCATACACATTCCACCACGTTCATTTCACCAATCATCCAATGCAACCAAGACAGTTTAGCATCACATTGAAAAGTCTGGCCCGGCCTTACCTTTGATTTCCACTCTGTTTCCCCTGGAGGGTGTAGAGCTTAAAAGTATTATCCTCTTTCCAAGTTCCGGCATCAACCAAACTTCGTCATTCTCCCAGTGTTGGCCACCACAGCTGCCTGTGTGTGTGGTTATTTGTGTGTGTGTGTGTGTGTGTGTGTGTGTGTGTGTGTGTGTGTGTGTGTGTGTGTGTGTGTGTCTGCGCGTCTCCGCTGTTCACCTACGGATAGAACCAATCCCTTCTCTTGAGGCAAAGGCGCAAACCTCCTTTGAATTTCTTCATCCTTGCCGTGTCGGGTCTGGCTCTCAGTCCGCTGGCGCTCCACCACACACAAACCAACGTGCCTCTTCTCCTTGGCCACCTCCTCTTTCTCTGTCAGGGGCTGAAGGGCAAGCCAAACCCTTCGGGGGGGCCGTGCCCCTCTCCGGGCCGCTCAGTGTCTCAGTGGTAATAATGATGTATCGCCGGTTCCTCTCCTGCTCATCCTGCTCCTCCTGCCTGGACCTCTCTCTGCTCAGGCCATTGCTCCCAACTCTGAACACAGAACTAAGTCCACAGGTCTCTGCAGGAGACCTCAGGAACCAGCATCCCCGCGCCTCACAGTCCGGTTGGAGCGGCTCTCTGTCGGCGCTCGTGCGGTCTGAGCTAGTTGGACGAGCTGCAGTTTTACTGTTTCTTCTGTTGCTTCTGTCCTCCTCACTTGCTCGCTCTCTCTCTCTCTCTCTCTCTCTCTCTCTCTCTCTCTCTCTCTCTCTCTACCTCGGCTCTCTCTCTCTCTCTCCCTCTTGGCTCTCTCTCTATCTCTCTCTCTCGGCTCTCTCTCTCACTGTCTCGATCACTGTTGCTTTTTTGCTCACTCGCCCGCCCTCCTTCCCTGCTTCCCTTCCTCTCTAGCTCTACTCTCCCCCTCCCTCCTGTGTTGTCACACAAGCTGCCATTTGCAGCCACCCTCTCTTGTCTCCTCCCCTACCCTTTGCGATTGCTCTCTCTCTCTCTCACTCTCCCTCTCTCTCTCTCTTTGTCTCTGTCCCTCTCTGTCTCTCTTGATTTCTCCCCCTCTCTTCGTTTATCTCTCGTTCCCCCACTCTCTCTCTTTCTCTCGCTAACCCTTTAACCCTTCCTCCATCGAGTATCGCACCAGGGGACGACAGAACTCCGGGAGGGCAGGCGAGTCATTCATGTGGAATGATGGACTGTATTGTCTGTCCACCCACTAAACACACTGCTCACTTCTGAAGCACCTCTGATCGCATGGCTAAACCCACATCATCTCAGTCCACGGTTGATTCAACCCACTGAATTATACTTACTCCTCCTCCTGTTGCTTCCTCTCAGAAACAGTACATTTCTGAGGAGCTCTACTTGGGGTGAGGAGGCAGGCCCCCGGGAGGTGACAATAATTTTTCCTGGAGTAGGATGATCCCCCGGTGAGGTCCCCCAGTGAGGACTCTGACCTCACTGTGCCCATCATCCCATATCTTCCATCACTCATCGGCCAATGGTGTGAGGAAGCCGGTTGCCTTAGCGATCAAGAGCCTAATGTGTGTGTGTGCATGTGTAAGTGTGTGTGTGCGTGTGTTTGTGGGTGTGGGTGCAAGCGTGTGCGAGTCTGCACATGCCTGTGTGTGTGCAAGCAAGTGTGTGAGTATGCACACGTGTGTGTGTGTGTGTGTGTGTGTGTGTGTGTGTGTGTGTGTGTGCATTGATAGATCACACTACCTAGGGAGGGATCCTGCTGGTGAGAGATTCCTTTCACACCTGCCAACTATAACTTAATCATCATTAACCCCAGGCTGTGTGTGTGTGTGTGTGTGTGTGTGTGTGTGTGTGTGTGTGTGTGTGTGTGTGTGTGTGTGTGTGTGTGTGTGTGTGTGTGTGTGTGTGTGTGTGTGTGTGTGTGTGATTGTGTATGTGTGTGTGTGTGCATGCATGTGCTGTATATAGCTGTGTGTGTGTGTGTGTATATATACATATACATGTATATATACATGTATATGTGTATGCATGCATATACAGTATATATGTCTATATGTTTGTGTGTATATATATTAAGAAGTATGCATGTATGTATGTATGTATGTATGTATGTATGTATGTATGTATGTATGTATGTATGTATGTATGTATGTATGTATGTATGTATGTATGTACGTATGTATGTGTGTTTGTATGTGTATATATGTATATATGTGTGTTTGTTTGCATGTATGTGCTGTATATTTGCTTGTGTGTGTGTGTGTGTGTGTGTGTGTGTGTGTGTGTGTGTGTGTGTGTGTGTGTGTGAGTGTACACATGTGCATGAATGTAACATGTGCACACAACCATGCATGCATATGCTATATACAGTAAATGTGTGTGTGTGTGTGGGTGGCAGCATCTTCTGTTTAAACATATGCATGCATGCATGTGCATGCGTCTGTATATATATGTTTATATATGTGTGTGTGTGTGTGTGTGTGTGTGTGTGTGTGTGTGTGGGTGTGTGGGTGTGTGGGTGTGTGTGTGTGTGAGTGAGTGTTACCTCGGTCGTTACAATGTCAGAGGTTTGCCAAATGGAGATGTGTGTGTCTTGGTGGAATTAGAACTGAAATATGACAATCATTTAATTTGGCAGCTCGCTGATCGCTGGTAATGTCTTGTTCTGTTGCTCATGTCTGATGTCACCTCCTACCTCCACCTACCTCTCTGCCCAGTCCACAGCTGCCTACAGCACTCTCTCTAGCTCTGTCTCTCTATCTCATGCCTCTCTCAAGCTCTCCCTCTGTCTCTTGCCTCTCCAATTCAAAGGGCTTTGTAGGCAAGAAAACACACATTTACAAAGCCAAAGCCCAACAAGTAAAGCAAGGTAACATAAGCTACAAAATAATAATCATTGAAAAAATACAAATAAAATACAGCCAGCTAAAATATAGCATACTCTCTCTCTTTCTCTAACTCTCTCTCTCTCTCTCTCTCTCTCTCTCTCTCTCTCTCTCTCTCTCTCTCTCTCTCTCTCTCTCTCTCTCTCTCTCTCTCTCTCTTTCTCGTTCATGTCCTCCTCTGCCTAAGTGGGACTTCCTGATGTTGTCCTTCAGGTGTTTTTCATGAACAACCTGTTGCCCTGCCTCCCTTGACACCACTCGTGTGGAATACATTACCGTTGCCCTTGACAACTTCAAAGTGTGACATTAATCTCTCCCTCTTTCCCTGACTCTCTCACTCTCTTTCTCTCTCACACATCTCTCTCTCTGTGACTCTCTCCCTCTCTCTCATTCTGTCTCAGACTCCCTCTCTCTCTGACTCTCTCCATCTAACACCTCTCTCTATCTGTGACTCCCTCCCTTTCTCTCTCACAACTTCTCTGAGAGCCAGTCATGTGGTGTCCAACACGAGAAGAAGTGACAGTAGCTGAGAATGGAAGGGGTTGGGAGGTTTCTAAATACAGACTAGTGTTGGCTTGGCCCAGGATTGTCATTCTATGATTCATCACGATGGAGCCCTTGCTCTCCATCTCTCGTGCTCTCTCTCTCTCTCCCTCCCTTTATAATTCCCTCTCCCTCCACTCCAAATCATTTTCTTCTCTTTTTCGCCCCTCTCCCTTCCGCTCTCTACCCTCGCTCCCTCTCCTTTTCTGCATTTTCCCTTTACCCTTTCTCTCCCAATCTCTGTCTTCTCTCTCTCTCTCTCTCTCCTCTCTCTCTCTCTCTCTCTCTCTCTCTCTCTCTCTCTCTCTCTCTCTCTATCGCTCCCCATCGCCCCCCCCCCCCCGACTCCGGCTCTGATTTCAGTTTTTCCTGTTGGTGATTTTTCACCCAGCTGCTGGCGTGTGGTCATCACCGCGCCATTGTGTCTTGGCTCCCCTTCTGTCCAAACTGGCACATGAGCGGCGTGCAGGGGCACGTTCTCCCCCATTATACCTCTCACCCCCCCCCCATCACCCCCGTCATCCCCCTCCCCCACCTCACCTTCTCCATCCTCTTTGCCCTCTCACATAGACAACGAGTCACACTGTAACATGCCATTAAGGGGTAGGGTACATAAGTACATACAGTACACACGCACAATGCTGTGGCAGCCCAGTGAAAGCAGGGTTACGTAAGCAGCACTCGATCGCAGGTGGGTCGCGGTGGTCGCATGTCCATCTGCATGTTTGCCGCTAAACGAGAGGGCTCGCCTCCCAGGGAGAGAGCTAAGTGGCTCCGCCGCTGCCCGCTGGTCCTGTTGCTCGCACGCATCACACAAGGAAGTCGACCCCCCCCCCTCTCCCCCCTGTGTCTTCTGTTCGCGGCATGAAAAGGAAAGGAGACGTACAATGGCAGAAAGGGTTGGAGTTAGAGAGAGGGGGAGAGGGGGCGAGGGAGGGAGGGAGCGAGGGAGGGGGGAGGAGGGGAGGGTTGTTAGACGGCGGGCGGCAGTGTTCATGGTGCGACTTATAGTCATGACTCACGGGAGAGAGAGGGCGAGATACAGAGAGGCAGAGAGGGAGAGATATACAGAGAGGGAGAGGGCGAGAGATAAAGAGAGGGAGAGAGATACAGAGAGGGAGAGAGGGAGAGATATACAGAGAGGGAGAGGGCGAGAGATAAAGAGAGGGAGAGAGATACAGAGAGGGAGAGAGGGAGAGAGATACAGAGAGGGCGAGAGATACAGAGAGGGAGAGAGGGCGAGAGATGAAGAGAGGGAGAGAGATACAGAGAGGGAGAGAGATACAGAGAGGGAGAGAGATGAAGAGAGGGAGAGAGATACAGAGAGGGAGAGAGATACAGAGAGGGAGAGAGATGAAGAGAGGGAGAGAGATACAGAGAGGGAGAGAGATGAAGAGAGGGAGAGAGATACAGAGAGGGAGAGAGATACAGAGAGGGAGAGAGATGAAGAGAGGGAGAGAGATACAGAGAGGGAGAGAGATGAAGAGAGGGAGAGAGATACAGAGAGGGAGAGAGATACAGAGAGGGCGAGAGATATAGAGAGGGAGAGAGATACAGAGAGGGAGAGAGGGCGAGAGATGAAGAGAGGGAGGGAGGGCGTGAGATAAAGAGAGGGAGGGAGATACAGAGAGGGTGCGAGGGAGAGATATACAGAGAGGGCGAGAGATAAAGAGAGGGAGAGAGGGTGAGAGATAAAGAGAGCGAGAGAGGTACAGAGAAGGAGAGAGGGAGAGAAGGAGAGAAATAAAGAGAGGGAGAGAGATACAGAGAGGGAGAGAGGGAGAGAGATACAACGAGGGAGAGAGGGAGTGCATAAAAGAGGCATGTCGTAAGTAAATAAGAAAAGGAAAAATGGAAGGCACTAGTCAATAAGGAGGAGAAAATAACTCAAGAGTGACAGGACGACAGAGGGGAGAACGGGAAGGAAAGGGCGCAACGACAGGGAGAGAAAAGGAGAGACTGCGTTTCTGACAGCTGTGGATGAAGAGGTGTAATTTGCATTAATCACAGGGCGTCTGTGAGTAATCGTTTGATGATCCTGGCGGGGATAGTGATAGTGTCGCGGCATCTCTTCCCGGTGACCAGCGCGTCTACGGCCTTTAATCCAAACAGACAACCCGCACCAAACCAATCGGGTTCATCGGATCTGACAGCTCAATCCATCCCCATCCAAACACACAAAAAACTCACACGCACACATGAAGACACACAAACACACGCCAAATGTTTATCATTTCGGTCGTGATGGTCATCTTGATATGCTTATCTTTATGATACACGTACAACTATCTCAGATTATATTACAGCGATACGAAAGTGTTACCACAGGCATTATTATTTTATTCAATGACGTTATGTGTAAGACTTATGCAATAAATATCATGTCCTAGTCAAAAGTCTTGTGGCTTATATCAAAAAGATAGGTAGGACACAGTGTAAAGGACGTGTTAACCCGACCCACCCAACTTCCCCATGACAGTTTAAAAACAAGCTACATAGCCCTCAGAAGAATAATAAAAATAAAAATGATAGTTATATTATTGTTGGCTACGCCGTCTAGGCTTCGCCTTATGGGCTTGTCCTTTTCGCCTTTCAGTGCACGCGAGAGCGCGCACGGGACAAGCCCATAAGGCGAAGCTTTTCCCGTGCGTGAAATCGAACCATCTCTTTACATCGGGCAGAGAGTGTTTATTAAAGGTTTTGGGGATTGTTGTGACCTGAATATTTGCGAGCACATGAATAATGTTGTGTTCTGGTCCAAGCTGGCTGCGGGTTGTAACAAAACCAAATGGGATTCACACAAGGACCGTTATTTATTTAAAATAAATGTATTTCTCAATCAAACTAAGTTGATCAGTTAGTCAGTTAATCAGTGGTGTGAGTGGAAGAGTATGAAGTATGGGGGTTTTTCTGTGTGTGGTGTGTAGTGTGTACACATCAAGAACAACCCAAACCAAGACTAATGACAGAATACAAAAAGGAGGACAATGTTTTCCGGCATGGCTGCCAGCTGTGTGCACCAAGAGTGAGAGAAATATAGAAACAGAGAGAGAGCGAGAGAGAGAAATAGAGAAATACAAAGAGAGCGGCAGAGTGAGAGGGTGGAAGAGAGAAAAATGTAGAGAGAGAGAGAGAGACAGAGAGCGAGAGAGCATGCGAGTGTGAGAGAGAGGTCAGCATCAGGTGCATGTAGTTCAGCTAATGAGCCCACTCAGCAACGCTCGCAACAGAAACACAAGAGAGTCACAACATGCCAACAACAAGGCAGGAAGGGGTGGAGTCAGATCATGACCCACCCACAATATTCAGATTAATGGACCCTTTTTACAGAGGGTTCGTTTGAGGAATAGCTCAGGTGTCGCTCATTACACTCATTATGGTCTGCTCCTTTTATCTTCCCGAGTGAGTGTAGTCCTCTATGTTGAATAATATTCTGCATTGATTGCTTCAGCCTGTTTTAGCCTCTTCGCCGCCATATAGAGAACCTGAATCGTTCTTTCCTCTGTCCCCAATGGGACCATCTTTTTTAGAAGATATGTGCGGCGAGAGACAAGTCATTTAGTTTGAATTGGGCTGTGAAGTACACAGATGATGCTTGTCAATTTAAAGTCAAGTCATGTAGTCAAGAAGTCGAGAATGACGCAGTTTGAAGTAAAATTATTGAAGTTTAAGACAGATAAACTAAATTATAATAGCCTGTGTTTGCTCAGCGTGAAGGGACTGCTGCCTCCACCCTATGCCCCGCCCCCAAAATAACGCTATTGTTTGCTAAAAGAAGAAAAGGTCTATAAAGGAGGCCCAAACTGGCCTGTAAACAAATATTTATGTCGCAGTTTTTCTGGACAAAAAGGCAGTGTAACACTGACATTTCTCTACCGATTTCAATAGTCTTTTTTATTCAAGGGTTTATGATCTACTTGGAGTACAAATAGGCGTAGATATTAATTATCTATATCTATATCTATTTCTCGGCTTAGCTCAGGAGGTAGAGCAGTTGTCTTATAACCGAAAGGTTGCTAGTTTGATCCCCAGCTCCTCCTGAGTGTTGATGTGTCCCTGAGCAAGACACTTACGTAACTGTTCCTGACAAGCTGGCTGTCACCTTGCATGGTAGACTCTGCCATCAATGTGTGTATTAACCGATGTAAGTCGCTTTGGATAAAAGCGTCTGCTAAATGCCCTAATTGTAATTGCATAATATCTATATATATATGTAGCTATATTTATTACTTTTACTTGTTTCATTCTTTTTCCCCGGTACATAAAAGCAGCGATGGTCCCCTAGTAGGCTGAAACAGGTTTATGGTCCATACAAATTAATGGAATGGACCTCGTAATGTACATGTAAAGCACTATTTGCATGTTTACTTCAAAACCAAAACGTCTTTTAGAGGGACGAATCGCTTCGATTCCAACCCATAGGTGTTGACTGGTGTCCATCCTGCTGGCCCTTATAACTGGCTCAGACTACAAGTTACCCTCAGGGATTTATTATCACATTAAGGTCGGTGCAAGGGGATACTTTGACCTTTTGACCCCATGGTTCATCTCATCTGATGAGGTTCATTTGTGTCAGTAGAGAGGAACCGAACACACACACACACTCACACACTCAGACACCGTCTGAACCCCCCCCCCCCCCCAGGGAGTCGTGTCAGTAGAGTACGAGTGCAGTGCTCTCGCAGTACAGTCGTTGTGTGTTAACTTATGTAAAAATATCTACCATTAATTCCCGAGTGAACTGGAAAAACACCGGAGCCGAAGGAAAGAAACGAGGTGAAAGAGAAACATAATTTCTTCCCACACACACACAATCACACACAAGCACACACACCGACACACACACACGCACACACACAGCGACACACACACACACACACACACACACACACACACACACACACACACACACACACACACACACACACACACACACACACACATACACACACCCATTGTGAAGCAGAGGCCTGACAGAGCTTTAAGTACCACCCAACCACCAACCCCCCCCCTCCTCTCCCCCTACTGCTTGTCACTACGTACCCCAATTACATTATTCTCACCAACCCTCTTGTCTGACGCCACTATTTAAAGACTGGAGGCAGTTCCGTCTTTTCTATGTGCGTCGTTTCTTCCACAATGACTTTATGAAACAGCGATCTGTCCCAGGCAGCCCCTCGGTTAGGAGTGACAGTTTACGTTACCGTAGCGACGTAACACTGCACTCGTCGATCGCTTGATAGTGCGCAAAAAGAACATATGTTCATAGGGGCTTAAGATGCATTTTTTGTAGAAACGTGTTATTCAGCAGCAGGTAGGGCTAAGGCAATTTGCTACTGGATGCCTATAGGTAGAACCCAGAAATCCTCAGCTGGGACTCAAATCACTAGACATCCCTGAAAGTCCAGACCGCCATGTCGTTGCATAATGAATCTTCCAGAGCCACTGGACTCTGGTGTGGACAGATTCTCCGGGTGTCCAGAGAATTGTTAATGACCTGAATCTGGGTGTGATGGTCAGGTCCAACTGTCTGAGTCAACCATGGGAGGATTCGGTTGTAGCTCTTATGTAACATCCTTGTTAGCGTTCCAGTATATGCTAATTGCTCTCTGTGTCGATTTCTGTAACTGCTGAAATGGCATTGGGGCTACGACACTAGCAACCATGGGATTTTAATACGCACTATATCTAGCCTTTTCTGTTACTGTAAATTATATCCAAATGAAATGCTGACCATCACAACACCAAATAGTTCGCATTGAAATAATGAGCTGCTAATTGGATTATTTGCTTCTGATTCATTCCTTCGTATTCTTTTAATTATTATTTTTACGTTGACAAATAGAGAACATGTATGAAGGCACCAGACACTTTAGTATTAAAGTAAATCTGAGTTACTTTCACAAATATGTCATGATGTGTCACAGCTAAATTCAGCATTCGCTCTGTTGCTTTGGATGCCGTGACTTGCCGTGATATGGTGTTTTTCTTTTCTGAATTAAAGTAAAACAAACCCATAAAGTAGTTGAAGAATATGAAAAGTATTTTAACTTGCATCTACCACGTTCACAAGCAGTCTCCTATGAGCTAAGAATAAACAGAAATGCTGATTATTTTTTTCTTGAGACCAGACCCGGTGAGCCTGGTTTTATTTTGCTGCGTCTTGCTGAAGTTGATGTTGAATCCCAGACTTACATTTAGGAGATGTGAAAACTTCTGTAAGAAAATGTATTGAATTCTCTCTCAATAGGGTCTCTAGGTATTTCTCAGCCCAGTATAGTCTTAAGAATGTTCAAATCTCTATTAAGAATTCTTCAAATTGAATGTCCGCTCTCAGCTGGGCAGAAGATGCAATCTACTGTAAACATTATAATCCCCTAGTTATCGGAGGCCATCAAAGGCAAATTATGCTTAAATATCCACAAAAATACCCCAATTGCATCTGATCAATTTGACCCTGTGTATGGCAGCACTGCTGTAGGGTAGTTTGGCAAAGAGAGAAACACACAGCTGTGTGAAGGAGCATTCCCTCTTTTACTCCACAATCAAACTCAATTCTCTGTGAAGACACAAATGTACCATCCAATTATAGGCCCTGTACCTCATCAAACGCTCAGAAAGTATGCAAATTAAATCTGGCTTTTTGAATATATTCCAAGCTCATTCCTAATTTCTTCTTCCTTTGCTCGTAGTTTGCAATTCTCTTTTTTTTTTTCATTTTATTAGCATACGCTAATCATAGCAGCGGGCAAGTTCTGTAGCCAATCTTAGGTTCCACATCTCTTGTTGTTCACACACGGCCATCGCTGCATTGCTGCCATCCATGTGCGGGCTTTCATTACCTAATGGCCTGTGCTGTGAAGCCCAGCGGGGGGTGCTGGAGCCGGCTGACGAGGCAGGTGGAGGTGCACTGACAGCCCTGGCACTGGATCATTCAAAGGCTCACCTCCTCGACCCTGTGGTCCCCAGACACCGGCGGCTGAAAAATAAGCCCTCTGCCTGTCTGTCCACAGATTCACCGTGGGGGAGAGGAGAGGAGGAGGAGGAAGAGAAGGGGGTGAAAGCCAATCCGCTCCAGGTTCCGTGTCCTCAGTACCAACGCAGAGGGCCCCCCCCCCCCCACCCCCACCCCCCCTCTCCTGGATGGACCTCCAACAACCCCAGACCCAATGAACCTCATCAGCTCGCTAGGTCTGGACCCCCAGGGGGAGCGTTCTCCTCTGTAGATTGGTTTCATACGTCCCAAGAATTCACCAGTCATTACTTGGAGGTTTGATCGGTGTGTTAGGGTTGCTAGACAACAACCCTTGTTGTTGTTACATCTTCAATTGGAAACAAAGAAGCTTGGCCCCTGATCAAGAGAAGTAACGTAACGATTTTGAATGTTATCAAACTACAAAGGAGCAACGGTGCCTTACTTACTGACAGTGAATGCAGGTGTTGGTCAGTAATGGCGTGTTTCCACCGGAGGGTGCGGGTCGGTTCAGTTCGCAAAGGTGCGGCACGGATCGCGTTTCCACCGCCAAAACAGGGCGTGACCCGGACTGAGCCGTATTGAGCCGTAGGCCTACTCGTCTCGCAGTGCTCCTCCGTTGGGCTACTGAGACGCATGAAAGGGTGCCGGGCGGCAAGAGCTTCACACGCTGTTCGTTGATTGGTCGACAGAGTCGCACTTCCGAGCGACAGGGGGATAATAACAAACATCTCATTATCCGCAAGGTACTTCTGGACAATGGCAAAAGCTTCGTTTATTGAAGAAAATTCCGCGCAAAAGTTTGCCGTCCTTCTTGGACGTCCTACATGTTGATCTTTATTCATTGTGCCCGTTCTTCTTTTTCCTTGCATTTATTAGCAGGCTACACTGTGTCAGGCTGCTATGAGGTCACGATGCTAACGTAGCTGCCGTGGCTATCGACATCCAGCTTAACCCCCCCCCCCTACCATAAGGGTACGGTCGGGGGTAGAAACGCGAGCCGTAACTGAGCTGCGCCGACCCGCACCTTCACTACTCCACCAAGCGGCAACGAACCGACCCGCACACTCCGTAGAAATGCGCCACAAGGAGCAGTTAGGCACCATCTTGCAGCCAGTAGGGATGCCTACAGGTAGTCTGTGGACATGGGGATTAAACTCAGTCTCTTTTGCCTGGGAAGCCAATACTGTAACCACTAGACACGTCTAGTCTAGTCTATAGTCGGTTGAGTTTTGCTTCACATCACGGCACAAATTATTCTCTTTGTTTTATCTTTCAAAACTGTCATTGTTTTCACCACACATAGCCTACTGGTGTTTCTTGCTTGTAACTTTCTGGCCGCCCGGCCCTTTTCAACAGCCCTTCTCACTACAAAATACTGTGCTGAACTGTCCCTTCAGGCATTCGTCAAACTCCTCTCTCTCTCTCCACCTCACTCCCTCCTCTCTCTAGGACTCTCTATCGAGTATTTTCAGAGCTGACAAATTCTGAACTCTCTCTCTCTCTCTCTCGACCGATCAGCAAAGCGAGGAGACAATAGACATATTAGAAAAGTCCATGATGACTTGGATCATAAAATGTCTGGGCTGCTCTTGAGACAAAGCACTCCCATCTAATGACCCTGATTACCCATTTGCAATTTTACTGATATTCTAAATGATTAATTGATTCCTTCACTCATTAGAGCCCTCGTTAGTCGCTACCCTAAGCCGAACAGTCTGGCACCTTCAAACCTAAAGCCTACTACTACTGTTGCCCTTTCAAGACGCTTCCAATGTCACCATCGGACTCGTCTCCTCACGGTGTAAGTCGTCGCAGGGACACGGCGGAACGCCATCCCCTCACTCCCGCGCCCCGCCCCTGATCGGATGTCGTCCTGCGGAGCGGCGTGTGTTCGGGGACGATGCGGGCGGCGGCTGTTTCCCAGCAAGACCTTCGCCACCGTCCAATTCACTGCGGCTAGCAGCCTAGCACGTACGCTTCCGCATCCCGCACCTCGTTGAATCCCTTCCCAGACGGACCCACGCTGCGGCCGAGTCCGCGGGGAAGGCCTCACATAACGATTGGTAGATGCTAGGGGGGCCCGGACACATGGCCAATCAGCATCAAAGTCTTCCAATCCCAAATGTGTCATCAATTAAAAAAGTTTCAGACCAAACACTTTGAAATGCAGATCAATGTGTTCAGTCATCCAAATCCCCAAAACATCACGATGAAGGTATAATAAAAATAATAGTTATGATAATAATATAGAAATATTGCAATTAAATATTGCAACATTTTTGTCAATGACTTCATTCATCCAAATCCCAATTGTTGGACATCAAAAAAGCGAAAAACTCGTAAAAAGACAGCAGAATTCGAAACAATAGTTTCTCTCTCCAGCCTCAGAGAAAAAAAGAGAAACAGAACAATCCATTGAGCCCATGTAGCCAGGCCAGACACTCTTAGACACTCTTAACTCTTGGCTTAGCCCAGCCCAGTCTGAGAGCCGTCCAGAACCAGGCCTCGCAGCAGGTGGTCCTCTCTGCCCGATATAGCTCCCTCAGAGCGGGGCTGCTGGAGCGCCGGCAAAGCCTGGCAGAGTGGTGGGAACACTGCGGAGGGAGACAGAGAGAAAATGACACTTTCCTTCTATTTTCTGATGTTCCAAATGTCATTCTGTTGTGTTTACATGTGTGGGTTACAGCACATAACACAGTCTCATTCTACGGCCGGCGATGCAACATTCACCAAGGTTTCTCTCTGGTGTTTGTGTTTGTGTGTCCGTGTTTGTTTGTGATTGAAAATCGGACCACTTTATAGGCTTTCAGGTGTGCTTGTGTGTGCAATTGTGTGCATGAGTTGTTTTTGTGTGGGCCCCTATTTGTGTGTCGGTGTTCGTGTGTTTGTGTGGGTGTGTCTGTGTGCGTGCCTGTGTGTGTATGTACATATATTCAGATCTAATTGTGTGTGTGTGTGTGTGTGTGTGTGTGTGTGTGTGTGTGTGTGTGTGTGTGTGTGTGTGTGTGTGTGTGTGTGTGTGTGTGTGTGTGTGTGTGTGTGTGTGTGTTCATTTGTGTGCATGAGTTGTGTATGTGTGGGTGTACGTGGGCCTCCTTTTGTGTGTGGGTGCATATGTATACACCAATGTGTGTGTGTGGGTGTGCGTGCATGTTTGCATGCGTCTGTGTGTGTGCGTGTCTGTGCGTGCATGCGTGCATGCCTGCGTGCATGTGTGGGTGTGTGTGTGTGCGTGCACGCGTGTGTGTACATTGGTTCGGATCTATTTGTAGCACGTCTAGCTCTCTGGGAACCTATCCACCATCTGTCGTTCCCTACATCGCGTCGCCAAGAGAAGCCCTGGTTTTACCCTGAAATTCACCAGCTTCTGACCTTCTTTTAATAAAAGCCTCTTTCTTCACTTTGCTCTTTTTCTCCCCGACATTGTCTTGTAACACACGCTCCTCATTATAACTCCCACTTAGTTCATGTTTGCCTATTCTGAGGCTCTCCAACACACGCTTGTTATTTAATCAGAGATTGCAGCAAACACAAACACGCAGTGATGGTGAGCAGAGGCACTGGTCTTTGTGTTTTCATTAAATAAATAAAATGACAGTGATCGTCACTTGTTACCAGGACATATGCCGCATAATAATGCCGGGATGTGTAAATATACCATGATTTCACTGGTGTGTTTTGAAAAAGGGCTCCTGGCTTTGTAAGAATGAATTAACCATTGGGGCATATGGCGGGTTTGGTCGGGGCATATGGTGAGGTGCCACTTGTCCCTTTAGCTCCGAGGCTTTTTGGAGGCAGCTAACAGGGACCATTCATAAGCTAACGAGCTAACCGGCTACTTCCACCACACAGGGGACCATGGAGAGGAGATGAGCCCCAGCCAGCTCCTGTGTTCATGTGGTCATACAGGGACCGGTAACAGAGTCATCAACACACCTCAGCGGAGTGCTGGCCACCAAGGTTGGCAAAAACCTTTGGGAACAATCCAGGAGAGGAAGTCATCGTCTTCTCATGTTAGATTTTTCAGTTTTCTCCCATTTTAATACATTGGTTGATCTCACGGTCACATCAATGCGTTTTGACACATATCTCATTTTAATACCAATACATTTTCAAATGTAGGTGGAGAGGGTGTAAGATGGCGCGTGGCTGCCCGATCTGCCACGCCCACTCACTGTGAGCAGCAGACACAAATATACATGCTGCTTCTCCTCCATGTACCAACAGAACACCAGGGTTATATTAGCGAAAAATGATCATGTTATATGATCACGTCTATGCATATGTAAATTAACTCATATGGGTCACAAGAACTGTGGAATTGGTTGTTCTGTTGATGGCTGTAACGTTCTACTGTCAAGGTAGGCGGTAGTAGCTGGTTCTGAAACTGTGAGTCGCAATACAGAACTGGGTCGAAGCAGGGGGCCGAGTAGTTAAAATGTTACTTAATTTTATGTATATATATATAAACATGCATTCCTGTTTCATTTGATCATGATAATATACATAATATACACATGAAAGAATAAAAAAAAAATTAACCCAGTAGCTAGAATATATCACTTATGTTACTGCACAAAACACCATGGCATAAAAAAATCCACCAAACAAAAACCCTAATGTAAACCACGATCGAGGAAAGGCCCGTAAACCTCCCTGTAGTTTGAGGGGCCCTCCCAACATCGCACTGTAGTCCCTGACAGAAAACAAGACGGATTAGCTCTCCCTCTCTCTGATAACCTCTGATAGTCTCTGGGTCTCGGCCGTCCGTCAGACCGTGACGTCGCTGCCTGGCACCGGCAGGCCAGCGGTAGGCCCCATAGTCACACCGTTGCGTCATTCCCATTCTGACCCAAGGGCTTTACACTAATTCGGTCCATCCCGTCCCGCACTGGAGTCCTCAATGACCGCGCAGTCCAAACATTTCTCCCATTGTTTCCCCGGAGAGAGTGGCCGGATTTGAAACGGACAGCGTGGGATGCGAGAACACTCAGCAGTTTTTCATTTTTTTCACCCTGGACGATTATTGACACGGGTCACGTTGACGCACGTCAAACCGACACTCTGGTTTATTTATTTGTTTATCACAAAATTGATTTGTGATAAAAGTAAATAACTCTTTGTTGTGTGCGAGTTTACTTTAATGGAAGATTCTGGGTGACCACAGTCCGATGGAGGTGAACTTATTTACTGGGTTCAACAATTCGATCAGTCTCTCTCTCTCTGTCTCTCCGAGGGAGATTTAATTTGGTGGCGGCGGGCCTTGAGCAAACAGTGCTGGTTGTCTTGTGGGCGTTGTGGACGGGACCGAAGTGAGAAACAGCACGGCGCTTTGTGTGGAACCGTGTGGCAAAGTCCCTTCGCTATACAGCAGAGAGTACAAAGCAAGCTCCACGCTGCATTGACTTGGCAAACCTAGCGGGATCGTTATCACGTCGTAATCGCCGTCTGCATATTCTGTGCTGTGTCCTGTTTTTAATTAGGCGGGGAAATTATCAAGTGACAAACATCAGAACAAGGCTTCCTCATCCCGGTCACGCAAGTCTCTGGGCACTGGGCTGATGAAGTGTTTGCAAAGCTTGCAGTAATTATTTCTTGAGGCAATTGAAAGATGGGTTTCATGATCCTATGCTTTGTAGCCCGACTGTGATGCCGGCTTCAATGGGTTGACTTTGGGCCATAAATCGTACCCCCTAGGAGAGATTCAAGGGAAAAATACATATATTAA
Organism: Gadus chalcogrammus; assembly: GCF_026213295.1. Classification (NCBI taxonomy): domain Eukaryota; kingdom Metazoa; phylum Chordata; class Actinopteri; order Gadiformes; family Gadidae; genus Gadus; species Gadus chalcogrammus. The sequence continues at coordinate 13,137,103 of NC_079429.1, forward strand.
CATAAATACCTGTACAAAAATCGAATATATTGTGGCATGTACACTTTTTGAATGATTAAAGTGATAGTAGGCCTATATTCTCGCTGGCCTCACCAAACTGCCTTAATTCTGCCTAAAAAAAACACGGTCAAACGACTCAGCACGAAAGACTTCTGGTAACAAGACGTCTAACCATAAAACCTCCAACTAATCGCGAGCCTCAAACCTAATGGAGTTTCCATCCTCGTGATGCCACAGCTTCACCAATCCTGGTTACCTCTACCTCAACGGCACGAGAGTGAGAGAGCGGCTGGAACGAGACGGCCCTCATTAGCAAAACGATCCGTACGGTTGAGCCCGGGTGTCAACGCGTGCCATGGAATCAGAACCTGGACAGGCTGCCACTGCCAAGTGTCCGTCAGGACCAGCGCAGGCATCTCTGTTACACTCACAGGTGGATTCCCTCTGTTAGCCCGCAATGGACATGTCAAGAGGACAAGGACACCAGGACACCCTCTGAGATTCTCCTTCTCTCTCTCTTTGTCTCTTTGTCTCTCTCTCTCTCTCTCTCTCTCTCTCTCTCTCTCTCTCTCTCTCTCTCTCTCTCTCTCTCTCTCTCTCTCTCTCTCTCTCTCTCTCTCTCTCTCTCTCTCCGGTTGTAATTGAATTGCTTGATTTACAAATTAACACAGAACTAGTTGGAGCGTGTCATTTCATCACTGGGAGTGGGTCCCGTGGAAACCCATATTTGGGAGAAAACATTGGTTGGGTTTCATAACCAAAACATGTTATGAACCAGGCTTTGGAGAGAGTGACTAGAGTCAATGGGGTAAACTGTTTGGTTCACTTTTATTGGCATGCCAGCTTACACACGGCCGCGTGCGAGATCAAGTCCTTGTTAGTTATTTAACATGAGGTAATCGTAGCTTTTGGTATTCTTTCAAACCACTGCATTCATCGTGTCCACAGAACACCATGAGATACACTTTGTGAACCTTATCTCAACCTGCTCCGGTTTTAAGTATGCTAACCCTCTTAACTCGTTGCCAATTCAGTTGGAGTCTCTTGAGTCTCTGGTTCCATTGACTTATGAATCCTCCTCTGCAGTTACAGACTGGCCTGCTTCCCCGGCCTGGAGTTGGCAGGCAGCTACCAAAGCAAGTAGCAGATACGCGCATCTCAGCTATTACATTATTTTTGGTAATGAGAGCGATTCGGCCTTTGGCACACTGCCGCTTAGCGATTGAGAATTGCTATATTTCATATCACACTCAATTATTTTATATTAATATATTATCATTCCATATTATATAATGCGCTCAGTGTTTAGAAGAAGGGTAACCCAACTCTAGCTCCAATAATTATTTATTTAGTTTTTTTTTACCTAAATGTTATTTTAGGTTCTATTTGCGTGGTGAGTGGTATGAAAAAGGAAAGATTCCTTGGAGGGGAAAGTCAGCCCGCCGCCTACGTAGACTACCATCCCCTCATACACTGTACAGTTTGAGTTTCCTCGGCTGCGTGGCACACCAGTCTAGCGTATACCTGGCTAGCAGACACTGTGTCCCCATAACGTCTATCAACCCCCTGGCTTCATTGAGATGCATGCATGCTGCGGCTCTCTCTCTGCGTTATCGCTGTTATCAAGTGGTGCGACTCCAGAACTATTGATAGCACCGCACACACACGCACATCATGCACACACACACACACACACACACGCATACGCATGTATGTGCGCACGTACTTGTGTACGTGCGCACCCACACACAATGCTAACCCACACACAACTCCACAACAACTCATAGCGCCTCACACACACACACACACGCACAGACATCTCCAGAACCACTTATAGAGCGACACATTCACACACTCACACTCACACAACTCAAGAACTATTCACATGTCTACGCACAGACACACACACACACGCAACCCTTTTAACGCTCACACAAGACAATATCTGCAGAGGACAGAAAGGACAACACAGGAACATCCCAAGTGGCGTCATCTCGTGATCTCATTTCGTTGGGGCTCACTTTATTTTGGGTGGGTTGAGCACACACACACACACACACACACACACACACACACACACACACACACACACACACACACACACACACACACACACACACACACACACACACACACACACACACACACACACACACATTACATTGTTCCAGTGGTTCCAGCAGACGTCCCGTGCAGTCACCACCAAGCCCTTGCCATTTCTCGGGACAGGACTGCCTTTGATGCACCATGCCGCGCCCTTTTATTTTTAGGACAAGGGACGACATTGGGGTAAGGTCATATAGATGAAGGATGGACTCTTAATTTGGGATATGGGTGTCACCCACTGCTCATGCATTTCAATTGTTATATGATAGAGGAGTGTGTCTGTGTGTGTGTATCTGTGTTTTTTTGTGTCTTTTTATGTGTGTGTGTGTGTGTGTATGTATGTGTGTGTGTGTGTGTTTGTGTAGTTGTGCGTGTGTGTGTGCGTGTGTGTATTTGTGTTTGTTTGTGTGTGTGTGTGTATGTGTGTGTGTGTTTTATGTTATACACAGTACACCCAGTATCCGACAGAGTTTATTTTATGCGTTCAATTTGCTACATGCATTGAATTGAATGACTTGTCCAATGTGAACATGAATAAAAGTAATTGTATGGGTGTGAGTTTGTCGGACGTATGTGTGTGTGTGTGTGTGTGGTTGTGTGTGTGTGTTTGCGTTTCTTTGTTTGTTTCTGCAGTTGTTGGGCTCTAAAGATGCTATCCCAAATCAGACAACCCATCATGTGGTTCATCACAAACAGTCATTTGTTTCATGACGGTATCACAAAGTTTGGTAAGCGAGAAGTTTCTGGAAAACCACGTGCGGCCGTCGAAAAGGGAGACGGGGCGGCGGCGGCGGCGAGAAAACCGAGCCTCTAATCTGTCGCCGGCGTCGGTAAACGATCCCCTAATTACTTTAATTGGCCCGGAGGAGAGGAGAGAAAGAGAGTGGAAGGCAACACTACCCCCCCCCCCCCCCCCATGGTGTGTGTCTCCCCACAGGGTGACCAGCGGGTGCTCTATCTGTCCGTCTGCCATCCACGCCCCCCGCCGCGGCTTGAAGCACCCTCATGTCAGCCCCCGAGGCGCTTGGTCCACCTGGATTACGTTTCAGCCGGGGTGGGGCTGTCATCACGTCCTCGTCGTCGCGCCCCGCCCCGGCCAGGACCCCCCCCCCCCCCCCGCAGCAAACCCCAGCCAGGACCGCCGCCCCCCAGGGAGGGTGCTTCTGTGGGGGCAGTCGGGGATTAAGAGAGCTTTGTTTCCATAAACAACTGGGAGGGAGGGAGGAAGGGAGGGAGGGAGGGAGCAAGGGAGTGGGTGAGTGAAAGAGGGGTTGAGTAAGGAAGGGAGTAGATTAATAAGGGAGTGAGTGAGTTAGGGAATGAGTGAATGAGAGAGTGAGTGAGTGATAACGGAGTTAGTTATGAACCAGGGAGTTTGTTAGTTGTCCAATTCAAGATTTTGTCTGATCCAAATTCTTGTGCTTTATTAAGTGCCTTATTCAGCATCCATCGTTGCAATACACCATGTAGTGGTCAGCATGAAACACTGTTGTACTACTCAAAGCAGGCTGAAATATCTAGTTAGATTGAAAGGGATTCAAGGGTATAAAAAACATTATGAGCTTTCTTAACTGACATTTGCAGGTGGTGTGAATGTCATTGAGAGTGTCATTATAAGTGGGGTTGAATAACGTTCAACAGGTTTATCTATTTAGCTCAAATGGTTTTATGGCGAAGGTATACTTCAAAATGACAAACTGATATTTTGCACTCATTTCCCTTATAGAACACCAAAACTTTATGCAAACTAATAGAAACAAAAAGTACAAGAAAATAAATTATATCAATAACAACAATCATGAACAGGCCAGCCGCCATTCCCAGAACTATTTCCATTTTCAGCGGAGTTGAGTAAATGCACAATGTTTGGTTTGCTACTGACAACCTGTCAGCTGCAAACCAAACATCAAAAACACGTGTCTCCAAAATGGAACCACAATAAAGAAAAGTACACCTGCTTCCTCGAATCTTTCCCCCGCATCTCCAAACCTACTACAAATTCTGCTGAGAGCAGCAGGTCTTGACAGGAAGTCTGCCTCTGTTGTTGTTATGGATTTTCGAGCTTGTTGAAAGTAATTGAAAGAGGAGGAGGAGCAGGAGACATGCTGGAGGAGGAGGAGGAGGAGGAGGTGCAGGAGGAGGTGCAGGGAGAGGGCACGGGGGAGTTGACGTGAGCAGTGCTGTCACCTTGGCTCAGTGTCTCTGAGGATGGACCGGTCCTGCTGAGCTGGCCCCACAATGAGTCTCTCTATAAGGCTGGACTGGGCCAATGGGTTGGGAACCCCCCCCCCCCCCACCACCCCCCGTCTCTCCCCCTCCGCCTCATATGGGCCCTTTAAGCTGTCACTCGGCACCTCCTGTCCATCATGTGGCAGGATGTCCACCCCTCTCCATCCAATTACTCCTGGACTTGATGTCTTTTGAGATCATGCAAAGTGTTTGATTACTTAGAAAAGTGCCATATGAATTGAATGTATTTTTATTATTAGTAGTATTATTATTAATTAACACTATTCTTTTGGTGAATGAGGTGTCAGGTGACCTGTTAAGAGGGTTTATTATCAGGATAATTTTAGCATGTTCCAACAGGTTATTCGCATCGTTGAGGAAGCTTTTAAAAGAATGTGTGAATTTGGGTTAAAAAAGCAGACTGATCTCACAGCAGCATCATCGCACTAGTCATCTTCTGTATTTACCATATTGACTGTAAGTCTAATGCCAACATACATCCCCTCTTTATCTCTGTCTCTATCTCCTGCTCCTTCTGTGTGTCTATCTCTATATCTCTTTCCAGCTCCAGTCCCCCCACTTGCTCTCTGGCTATCTGTCTGCCTCGCTCTCCATGTATTTTCCATCCTTCTTTTTCTCGCTTTCCTGCTTTTTCCCTCTCTCTATCTGTGTCTCTCTGCCTCCTTTCCAACACTCTCTCTCTCCCCCTCTCTTGTTGTCTCTCTCCCTCATTTCTCTCTCTCTCTCCTCCTCTCTCTAACGGTCGCTCTGTCCCTTTCGCTTTCTCTCTCTCCCTCTCTCTATCTGTCTCTCTCTCTCTCTCTCTATCTCTCTGTCCCACCTCTCTCTCTCTCTCTCTCTCTCCCTCCCTCTCTCTCCCCCCTCTCTCTCTCCCTCCCTCTCTCTCCCCCCTTCTCTCTCTCTCTCTCTCTCTCTCTCTCTCTCTCTCTCTCTCTCTCTCTCTCTCTCTCTCTCTCTCTCTCTCTTTCGCTCTATCTGTCTCTCTCTCTCTTCTCTTTGTCTTTCTTTTATACACGCGCACAAACACAGACAAACACACACACACACACACACACACACACACACACACACACACACACACACACACACACACACACACACACACACACACACACACACACACACACACACACACACACAAACACACACACAGACTCAAACACAGATCAGATGTTCTGTCTCATGGTGTCTGGGTCCCCTGTGTTCTCTGAGGTCCTCTCTCTCAAGGGAACGTCCTGTGGTGTTCAAATGATTAGTAGATCTGGGACCTTCGGTCTGATGATGTCACACTCACGTGTGACACGCACACACACACCCACACTCACACTCACTCACACACAAACACACGTACACAAGTACACACATGCACATGCAGACAAACACACACAAAAACAGACGCACACGCACACACTCACACACACACAAACATACACACATAGGATGTCACATGAGCACACACAGACACATATATGAAGCGCACATGATCGCACACACACACAGACACACTCACATACCATACAAACACACATCGTAGATATGACACATGAACACACACACACACACACACACACACACACACACACACACACACACACACACACACACACACACACACACACACACACACACACACACACACACACACACACACACACATATGAACACACTCACATACACACAAAAAACCTAACACCCTCACACAATCATGCATCCACACTCACCCACACCCCCACACCCACACACCCACCCACCAGCACGCACGCACGCACACACACACACACACACACACACACACACACACACACACACACACACACACACACACACACACACACACACACACACACACACACACACACACACACACACACACACACAGAATACCAGCAGTCTGGCAGGGGGCAATTATGGCTTCAGCGTTGGTAATCCTGGCTACACTAGAACAGACCGTCCCCAGAGGTTGAGAGGCAGTGAGGACACAGGTGCCTGTGCACCCTTCTCGTGGTTCTTTTGAACCAGGTAACCTTTAAGAGGTTGCATAATTACCTACACTTCGTGGCCTCTCAGATGTATACTATGCAAATGCTAGGCAGGAAAGAGAGTGGAGATGTGCGGTAATATCTTCCTCGCTGGCCCCTGTATGTTCCCTGCTGTCTGACTTTGAGGGATTTAACTTATCCCCGATAAAGTCAGAGCCTCTGCAGAGAGAAACAATTGAGTATTTATAACAGTATTCCCAGCTGTGGGGATTTGTCAAGAGCAAAAAAGGTTAGCTCTTCTTCACCAAAAAGCTAATATTAGCGCTAGCGAACAACGTGTTAGCGTTTTGCTATTTTGAGAGGCTGAGCCACGTGTGCGATACTACTCTCGCCGCCAAGCTGAACGGCGAGGGAATCAACCGCTATCACTTATCACCATGTGGCCTCCTTTGAGCATGTATGAATGTCGCGAGTGTCCCCTTGTGATGGCAGGGGTGCGGGTGTGACTGGGTCCGTATCCCGGAGGGGGGATAGGGGGAAAACAGTGGTGCTTTTTAAAATGAATAAGAAAAACTACCTCAGCACTTCTGCTGAGTACCCTTCCGAAGAGATTCGGATCAACCTGCGAGTTACAGTCTGTTAAGGTTTGTGCTGATCACCGAAACATCCCATAATGTGATTTCTGAAAGACGTGTGTGAGTAGGTGCCAGGGTCATCTACTTCCCCTTTAAGTTAGGCGGTGAATAATCAAGAAGCCCTAAGAAACGTGATTAGACACAGGAGCGGTGGATAAAGAAGCAGTTAGTCGTGGTGTGTGCAGAGCAGACAGTACATCGTGTTTTGGCTCACACCGCTAATGCTACTCTGCGTCCTCACACTCTGTTTCCATAAACTCCCTCTCCTCACCAGTAAGGACCGGACAGTGATATTCTTAGTATATAGGTCAGCCCGGGCACCCTGTGGCCACGCATAGGCCGTGGTTTCCATTGCTGTTTGAAAGCCACTTACTGTGCACTAGCAATGAACCAAACTCTGCCATTTGAGTTGTCTCTGCCAGAAAGACGTCACCATCACCATCACAGGAGGCCAGGAAGTCTGTTGAGTGTCAGTGAACTGGTTCACCAGCAGGAAACAGTGTTGCCAGACAGGAACTGATGCATTATGCAATGCGTTTTGTACTTTATTATTGTCTGATAATATAATTGAGTCTAATGGAGTAGTACGATAATGATGAGGTAATGTTGATGTTAGCGTGGAGAAAAGTCCCTCATGGCCATGCTTTGTTTGGCCCCCTTGTGTAATGTAATCTGATTAGTCAATATGGGATCAGCAACTGTCACCAAGGCAAAAAAAAAGAAAAGAAAGATTGTTGCCGTGATCAGATTAAGTCATGACAGTAATTCAGTGCGGTAATTAATTTGTCTTCCTTCCGACTCACACTGGGCTGCTGGCTCTCTCCCACTCTCTCTCTCGCTCTCTCTCTCTCCCCCACTCTCTCTCTCTCTCTCTCTCCCTCTCTCTCGCTCTCTCTCTCTCCCCCTCTCTCTCTCTCTCCTCTCTCTCTCTCTCTCTCTCCTCTCTCTCTCTCTCTCTCTCTCTCTCTCTCTCTCTCTCTCTCTCTCTCTCTCTCTCTCTCATCTCTCTCTCTCTCTCTCTCTCTCCTCTCTCTCTCTCTCTCTCTCTCTCTCTCTCTCTCTCTCTCTCTCTCTCTCCCTCTCTCTCCCCGGTCCCTGACGCTGCCCCATGCCACCACTGCATTAGCTCTTCCATACAGCGCCCCTCATGAATTTCAATTGGAGTAAAAAATGCATTTCAGGGAGTTTGCAGGTTTTGCATTTTTTGACTTCTCTGCATAGTACAGTACTTACACTTATAGGCCTATCTCTCGCCCTCTGTCTAACTATCCCTATCTCTCTTTCTATATTTTCTCTCTGCCCCTCTCTCTCTGTGTTAATGCCATTACGGGTCTGGTCTCTTATCACAGGATAGGAGTGCTAAACCAAAGATTTAGATATTATATCTCCATCCCTACTCCCTAATCCCCTGTTTCTGTGTTCCCTGCAAGTATATTTCTATAAAAGCGTCAAAGTGACTCAGCGGGTAACAGACTCACACGTACTTATGTGATTTTTTCACTTTGTGCGAACCTGCCTACCTACTACAGCCTTGCAGTGTAGTACAAACTCGAGCAGCTCATCCTCCATTGTCCAACGAGTGGGCAACGCGAGCCACAGTGTGTTTTTTCAAAGAACCATGACTCATCCATCATGTGTTTTAACACCAACGGTGTCAAAAACACACGGGCCATCATCGGCGCGGGCTAGCAAGGGAACACGCTCCGAGATGGGGCATACCGACCTCCCCACACGACTTCACGGAAACCATACCGTGATATGACATCTTAAGTTCGAAAGGGTCAACGTTGTTCTGCTTTCGCTTGTCATTCATAAATGTCTGTAGCTCCATCAATGAATCGTTTGTAGCACTTAAAAAAAACGAAACCCTTTTTTCTGATTCGTTGACTTTAGATTTACATCTGGCTCTAATCTTGCTGTTAATTCCTCCGACAGCATTTAATCACAAACACACCTGCTAAAAATAGACGTTTACATCGTTTGCTTGTCTCGCTTGATACAGGGCCTGTGTTAAGGCCCCAAAGAAAATCACGCCTCTAAACCTGTGATTATTAATTTTCACTTCCCGGAGCTCATTGACACTCTGCTTGCTTCGCTACGTCGGTGGAAACATGGCTGATTGGACGAGCCAGAGCAGAGGACCTACGCACGACCCACCTTTGTGCGACTCTGTGCGTGTGTGCGTGCCTGTATGTGTGTGTGTGTGTTTGTTTGTGTGTGTATGTTTGTATTTGTGTGTGCATCTGTGTCTGTCAGGTAAATAGAGAGATGTAGAAAGAGTAGTGAGTGTGTGAGTGTGTCTGTGCCCGAGTGTGTGCGTGTTTCTGTGTTTGTGTGTCTAAGTGTGTTTGTGTGTCCTTCTGTGTGGTAAATAGGTAAATAGAGATATGTATAAAGAGTGAGTTTGTATGTGTGGGGCTGTGTGTGTGTGTGTGTGTCCGTGTGTGCGTGTGTGTGGATGTGATTGTGTATTGGGTAAATAGAGAGACGTACAGCCTGATGTAGAGCATGCATCTGTTTGTTTGTGTTAATGCGTGTATGCCTGTGTCTTACCCATGTGTGTGGCATATGTTTTCCCATGTGTCAGGACACAGCACGTTCACAAGAGAGAAATGCATTTAGCATGTGTCCCCAGCTCCAAGTCCCTTTCCCTAAAGCCACATTTACATTCATGCAAATAACATTGACTATGTTAATATCATCCAAAGCAACGCCAGTGTGTTCTTGATCAGTGCAGGTGTGTTCCGTCCTCTCGCCCAGGTAGGTCAGGGACGCTCGGGAATCGAACAAAGCTAATGTCGACTTGGGAGTCTAGCCTACCCTAACGAGACGATCCGTTCTCTGGACGGGTACGATGCATTATTTCAGGTGAGCGCGATGGAGCATCATGGAGCCGACCAGGGTGACCTCGGGCAGAGGGAGACTCCCGCTCCAGTTTCAGCGGTGACTAACCGGCCCGGGTCACTCGAGACAGGGTACCCTCTGCCACCTCCGGCCGGGCTGATCCGTCCGTCACTTTCACTTGAAAGCCCCGTCACAGGGCCTCTCCTCCTTGAAGATACCTGACCACATGATATTATTATCATTACTAGTACCAAAGACCTGTGAAGTGGTGAAATAGCTGAAAGTGTTTTTGACCGTTTTGACACCATTTTGTACAAATAATGATTAGTAAAAAACGACTTCCTCTCTTCTGTCCTGTGTATCATAAGCGGAATCTCAACGCCTGTATTGCATCACATTAAGCTGTTCCCCGCCTGTATGGCATCGCATTAAGCTGTTCCCCGCCAGTATGGCATCGCATTAAGCTGTTCTCCAGCATTGTTTGTTCCTTACGGTCCTCAAAGAGGAACCGTCGTGTTGTGACGGCCAGAGCCTGCCGTAGCGTCGCACGACCAGCGGCTTCGTCTCTGGCAGCGCTCGCCCTTTTCCGTTTCTCGCCTGATGAAAGCGCCATGGGGCCAAGGGCTCCTCCTCACTTTCATCAAGAAGCGGCGACCAGGACGCTCTCTGGCCTCCCGCTTGCGCTCTCTCTCCTCCTCCACCTCCTCCACCTCCTCCACCACCTCCACCTCCTCCTCCTACCCCTCCCCACGTACAACCCTCGCAGTGAGGAAGATGTAAACCAAGCCCGCACAACACCAGCAAATCCCTCCTTCATTATTCATCCCTCCCGCTTAATGACTTTTCCATCCAACCTCCATCCCTGTATCTACCGCAATTAAGCCATTGGGGGGATGGGATAAAGTGTAGCGTAGTTATCTCTGCGTGCTCCCTCCCGTGTGTGTATGTGTGTGCATGTGTGTGTTGAGTGGGCCGCATGCTTCTGTACGCAGCACGTGCAAGGCTGCCGCTGATGTGCGGCAGAAGCGACACAATGAGGGATGAAAGGTAAGTAAGGGTGTAAGGAGAGGCGAGGAGGGGCGGCCGCCACCACAACCACCGGGGCCACATCTCCCAGCGCCTGTCGGGTGTTCTCAAAACATCATCGGCGGCGGGAGCGGGGTAAACACGGTGCAGCGCAGCCACGTCGGGGGCTTCATTCTGCTCTTGACCTTTTGGCTAGCAGGACTCTTCGGAAATAAACCAGGCAGAGGCTGGTGGCTGATTAACGATGGAAATTAATTTGATAATGAATCGGCAGATCTTGGAGGCCCTTCACACCACACCTGATGTCTAGGCTTTCACTGTCGCCGGGCGGAGCTCCGTGGATCGCGTTTCAATCTCACAGATAATATGCTTGTTTACATACCTTGGGCATGACAAGGGGCCTGCTAAATATTTGATGATGGCTTCTTCTTCGAGTTACCCCGGGCCGCAGGTCTCCCTGTGACCCTGGACCTGGGGGTTGGGTACAGCGCTGTTCAGTGTTAAAATATGTATGTTTATTCTATTGTACTTTTTTATTTTAAGCACAGAAAATACAGAGTATGTCCCACAAACATTTCATATTTCATACATTTCACAAATAAAAACCTTTGAATCTTTGAATCTTGAAAGAGTTCTTCTTCTTCCCTGGGATACGTAGCGGCTAGCCTGTTAGCAGATTAGCACAATGATCATTCAAAATCATTACTGTTCATGTGGTATGGCTGCAGCATGTTGTCTGTTAAACACAGAAGGTCGCGTACAGGCACGCACACACACACACACACATAGTTTCAACATACACATCATATTAAACCAACAAAAAACAAATGGAAATGTCAGGAGGAGAAGAGAGCGGGAGAGAGAGAGAGAGAGAGAGAGAGAGAGAGAGAGAGAGAGAGAGAGAGAGAGGGAAAGCTGAACATAAGAAAATTGTCTCCTGCAGTAAGACATTGTAATTAAAATCTTAGTCACGGGAGAGCAGTGCGAGCTTTATCTGAATTTTAATTTCATATTGTGTCACTCCATGCTTAATACCACACGAAGGAAGGGGGTCCTCTCTCTGTTGACCCCATCTTATTAGCTAGCTAGAGGGACAATACCGGATAACACTATTATCATCTTTACAAAAGACAACAGCCGTCACACGTTGTACATTTAGGTAGCCATTGGTCCAGTTCTGGTTATCAGTTAAGTGTTATGGCTACAGTGTAGGACATAATTGAGGTTACGTTGCTGCACTCAGAGAGCACATAATAGTCCGGCAACAACTCATGATCACTCGACAACTTCAGGCCATAATGTCGTATATATGTTGTGGTTGAGTAAAGAAGATATTAAACTGGGTAGGGTCAGGTAGTTTAATGGCGATGTTTTTTTGACTCCCAGCCATAACCCCCCCCCCCCCCCCCTCTGTAATGATCTACTGATACATCAGAATACAACCTAAGAGGTTTTGAATACAAACATCTGCTCAATGTCTACATAGTAAATAGTGAACTAGCATGGACAGGCTTCTTCACCTCCAGTCGGGCCAAATAAGAAACAGCAACATGTCTTATCTCGTGTGTTCAGATTGCAGTGAAAGGGAAAACAAACCATTGGGATCTTTATTTAATGGCGGTTCAGGTTTATGCTGGTCGGTGACGTTCGCCCAATCGGCACACGAGCCGACCAGCGCCAGGTAAGACGAGATGATGGATCTCCTTATTTACTAGCATCTAATTACCTCATCACAAATAAAGAAAGAAAGAAAGAAGGAAATCTCAACGCTGCCTCCGTCTCCGCCTCCATCCCCCTGTTCCATGTCCCCTGGGTTTCTTCCCCCTTGCTTTAACCCCGGGGTCTCTGAGAGTTCCCTGAATAATGGACACAGAGGGCTTTCCAGTGGAGGGCTTAAAGTATGGACATGATGGATCGCTTCTCATGTTCTTTCTCGGTGCCGAGCAGCGTATATATCATTGTCATTGGGACACTCATGTCAGGTGAACACTGCTTTATCTATATTTACACCACACGTGCCTCAGCCATGGATCCCTATATGCCGTAATCCAGTTCATGCCATGAAGGCGACGTCACTTTGGGGGGAAAATGGGTCATCGGGGCCTGCTGCTCAGGCAACAGCAGCAGGGGACTGTTATATTTTGTGGTCACATTCGTCATAGGAGCAAAGTCACACGCATGTGTGTAAAGCAGATGCGGCTTTGACCCAAACAGACCCGGTAACTTTTAAAGCTAGCGTAGGCAACTTAGGAAAAACTGTCAGTGAGATGGATTTTGATCCACCTGGAGAAATTCCCTCCCCCCCGAACCACATGCTAGCTTGCTATCTTAGGTCTGCCTAGCCTTGTGGCTAGGCAGACCTCAGATAGCAAGCTAGCATGTGTTTAGCTAGGCATGCACTATGAGTGCACGGGCACAGTGGGTGCGGTCAGCTGGGTAGGTAGGTGGGCTGATCCTTATGGGCTTTTAACAGGCCTGTGACAGTAACATAACCAGATTTTTGTCTACGTTTTTCAACATTTGATTGACTAATGTTAGAATTTTAACAGATTTCAACAAATAATACAAGAATACTTTTCAAATAAATTGCCTACCCAACCTTTAGTTGCAAAGCTGAGAGCTGTCTGCTTGTAAAAGTTGAACTTTTGGACCAGTACTAATAACGGCCTAGACAGAAACTATATAGTTTCTGTGTAGGCCATACTACTATAATAATGTGCAATAGAACAGGTAATCTCAAGTACAAATGTATTCAAAAGTCTGATCATTGAGACTATGTAGTAGATTGCAGATAAATAGCATTTAACAGATTAATATAGGTAGCAGCATAGGCAGACTAATAGGCTGCAAAAATGTATTGTGCAGACTATTTGTTTGATATATCAAAAAGGAACATCAATCCCTGGTCAGAAAATTCATTATAATGTAAAAATGTTCTTGAATGACTGTTTTCATGCATACATTGGATAAGAAAATAGGTATAATAAAAGAACCTGGAACCATTGTTTAGAACTAAACTGTATTAGGTATATTAGTAGTTTTAATTGTGCAAAATGCATGTTGAATGCACTGAGTATCCATCAAATGTCATATTGAAGACCATTATTACTGAGATAATGAAGTCTCTGGAGAGAAATAGAAATTTAGGTCAGGGATGATATTTTTTAAAAATACTATAGGTCTGCTGCAACACATTGTTTTAGACCATTCAATGTTATGATGCTGAATTATAGGCTCCTTCAATTAACTATGCCTCACTGTGAGATCTGATTCATATAATTTTAAGCAAGATATCTTTTCTGCAATTCACGGCAGTATGCCGTGTGCCGTGATGACATGTACAGTACAGGTAGCCTTGCTTTTTTTCTGCTGGTAATTTGGTATACTCTGACCTCTGGTGGCCATATTGAGCTAAAGCAGCTTTACGTTATTGTATGGGAAACAAGGACAGTTATATTAGCCGTATAAATACAGGTGTGTGGTTTGAAAGGAAGAAAGTGCATCAACTGCATCACTCCGATCTTGCGTGCTATTTTATTTACGCTCTACTATATAGTCTAACAGGGTCGTGTTCTCTCGAAAGGACACGTGGAGAAGTTTTGCCGTGCATGGTGTTGCTAAGCAATAAGGAGGCTGTTGCCCAAGAGAACAGCAGTAGTTCCGGTATGGACGCACCGTGGGGCTGGTGAGCGCGCTCCGGTCAAGGATGCGCTATAGGCATGAGCGCCCGAAGCTCGAGAGCAAGCAACTGGATGGGAAGCAGCCTACAGCTGATGCGATAGACACATAGCCCACCTAAGTGTATTATTAGAAGAAAACAATAAATATAACATTAATAGTAAAAGCAATGTCAGAAAATGTAAGGTGACAATAGAGGGAATGTTACTTGTTTAAATGGAGAATATCCGTCGTAGCACATAACCAAAGACGGACATTCTTATTTTCCGATGAAACCCTGACCCCAAATGAACATTTAATTTCCAATTGCACAATACATTACCATTTGAATAAGGAGGCCAAAAAACTTCCATAAGTACCCTAGTATAATCTGTTACCTTTTAACGTTCCCAAAATATACGAATTTAGTGTGGATAATCCCCTTGCTTACTGCGGTCATGCCAGCCGACTCATCGAGATCGGCGGTCAAGCCAGCCGACCCAGTTTTTTGCCGTAGGCCCGACCTGTATATACTAGCCATTAAGGTAATAGCGTCTCAGAACTAGTTTAAAGTAAAAGCATTCGTCGGGTACATACAAAAAAACAGTCAATAAAAGCAAATACTATCAAAGGAAGTGTACGGCCGTTGTGGTATTTACTTTCAAAATAAAAGCCCACCAAACATTCCAATCTGAGACATATTACAAATGATTTTGGATTCAATTTAAAAGAAAATGCCCTGTTATTCCATGCTCATTTCACTTCAGGGTTATAGTTCAAGACCCCCTGGGGTCACACAAGAAGTTTCAGAACATTCTGATGTGGAGTTTCAAAATAAAAGCCCACCAAAATATCCAATATGAGACATATTACATATGATTTTGGATTCGATTTAAAAGAAAATGCCCTGTCCAAAATCATATGTAATATGTCTCATATTGGAAACCTTGGTTTGCTTTTATTTTGAAACTCCACATCAGAATGTTCTGAAACCTTTTGCGTGACCCCATGGTCCTGAACTATAACCCTGAAGTGAAATGTGCCTGGAATAACAGGGCATTTTCTTTTAAATGGAATCCAAATTCATAGGTAATATGTCTCATATCGGAAACTTTGGTTGAATTTTATTTTGAAACTTTATTTTCAAACCAATCCAAAATCATATGTAATATGTCTCATATTGGAATGTTTGGTTGGCTTTTATTTTGAAAGTAAATACCACAACGGCCGTACACTTCCTTTGATAGTATTGTCTTTTTGTATGTACCCGACGAATGCTTTTATTTGAAACTAGTTCTGAGACGCTATTACCGTAATGGCTAGTATATACAGGTACGGCAAAAAACTGAGTCGGCTGGCTTGACCGCCGATCTTGATGAGTCGGTTGGCTTGACCGCAGTCCTTGCTTGCTTTAATGCACATACATATTTTATTCCGGTGGCTGATAATATGCAATTATAATATTGTCTTTAGTGAGTTTTTAAAATATTTCTAAAAGTTCATTACAAACTATCCTGTGCTGCAACTCCCAGGCTCTTATGAGAGTCTCAAAACATATCCTACTCTGACTCTGCCCGGCTCGGCCTGGCCTAACGAGCTTGGTAGCTAGCAACACAACTGTTTGCTAGCGTTGAGGAGCGTCATGCCTACCGCACCAAGGCAAAAGATTTTTAAAGGACAAAGTAAAAAAATAATAAAGCAAGTGATCACTGAGCAGAGAATAGGCATGATGTTGATAATCCTTGGCCTATGGTTTTTAGTGTCTCATAAAGACCAACAGTAACAGGAGGCCTGTTATGTCATATGGTTGTCAGAGATTCTGAACTTTAGTTTTGCACCAGCAGCAGTCAGGATTTTTTAATAAGCACGGTTTTCGACTGCTACTTTGTTATTTTGATTTAAATATTTTATAGTTTGTATGTAAAGGCTTCCAGTTTCCCTTCTGGGGTTTAATAGTCTTTTTTGAATAGAATAGTTGTAACTGCTTAAAGAAAAGCAACAGCGACCCCCACATGAATACCCTTGATAAACAATTGTTTATGAACTTGTGGGTTAGTTGCAGTTACAACTAACCAAGTTGCATTGTTTGATATTTCAGAAAAAGTCTAACTCTAGAATTGCATACAAAAAACAAAGAACAGAAGTTGAATGATTGAAGACCACTTTATTGACCTGTTTGCATGGTTGTGATGGTCTTACCCAAACATCAAGAAGCTCTCACTGTGTGTCACAGGGAAGGATATTGCAAATTTGGTTGTTCTTAGCACCAGAAAGCAGGAGACATTCATTGTATGTAAAATTAAAATTAAAATTAAAGGTAAAACACAATAGGCAGCACCCTGTGGTTGATGCAAGCAGGCCCTGGTTCAGCCGCACGGGAACCTTCAAACAGCTACGGAAACAAATCGCATGGAACTACACACACCAACAGGCGTTTGTTTCCTAAATGGTATGGTGTAAGTAACCCTACCCCTGCTTTGATGCACATTACAGTGTGACGTGCGATAACTAGATCGCAAGAGGAAAAACCAAGAGGATTGAATGGAGAACAGATTATGACGGTAACGAGGAGCATTGTTGTAACAGTTGTAAAATAGAGCACAGCTTTTACTCTTTACAGAACCAAGTGAAACAAAATAAATACCAGGGTCTAGCATATGCTATCAGTTTAGCTGAACAAATACAGTATGTGACCCTGAAAATATGCCCCTGAAAAATACAGTTTGAAAGATTTACATTAAAATCAAAACACATTAAAAAGGTGCCGACATGCATTATAGGTCCATTCGCAAAGATTCATATTTCAAAGCAAAACCAATAATAAAAGAAGATAAAAAGTTGAGTGCACACACAAAACTGTGATACTGAAAGAAGTAATTTGAGTTGATAACCTTGCCACAAACATATTAGGCTAGTTCCAGAAGGTAGGTTAATCATATTAAAAGGAGACACATACGTACGTACATACATATGGTTATGTCCATAATTCTGTCCAAACCTCTGTTTACTATTAACTCATGTAAAATATGCGATGCTAAAGTGTAAATGTGTATGAGCGAGTACTGGGATATTAAATATTTTTTTGTTTTGTATGGCAAAACGTGCATGCCCTCAACAAATGGATTAAAATAAGTAAAATACATTCTGACAATTTGATCCTTGCATTGAAACACTTTGGACCATGCCGGTTTAAGTATTGAATTGCCATCACATCAATCTTTCCTTCATTGTTTTTGCTTCACCTTGTGGTGGATGATTGAAATGTAGTGGTGGAGAACAACAACAGCGATCTCGTGTCATTCCACATTATTATTAACCTGACCTACAATTTGTTGTTATGATGCAACAGTAAACAGGAAGTAATCATGAGTGCACGACTGGTGGCAACTAGTACTGGTGCTATTGTTCACTGCCTCTTGCTGTCTGGGATAGGGTTAGGGTTAACTTCTAGCACTGGTGCTGGCCCCTCACTGCCTCTTGCTGTCCAGGAAAGGGTTAGGGTGAGCTATTAGTACTGGTGCTACCTCCTCACTGCCTCTTGCTGTCCAGGATTGCCCTCCAGTCGTCCGCCCAGGAGAGGAGGCGGCGCTGGTCGGGGCTCAGGGCGTGGTGCTTGTTGTGGCAGGCGGTGAACAGGACGTGTTCCCACACCGGCCCCGTCTCCACACCTGTTGGGAGCAGGAAGGCATTTTTGAGGAGTGTATTAATAGCCAGACTATAAATATGGCTCACCTTTGTCCTGCTATTAATCACCCTCCCTGCCAAACATCTGTCTTTACCCGCCCGCGACTCATGAGGAGATGATCCATTTGTGCATTCAGCTTCATCCTGTTCTCATCCTCCTCCCTGCCAGACCTTAGTTTCCAACCCAAATGGGGTGGGAATAAAAGTATCGCAGCCCAACGACCGATCCCCGACAGACTCCCACAGACACCCCCCCCCCCCCCCCCCCCCAGCAAACCAGCTCAAAAACAAACAAAACTTTACATTGTACAATTAAAGCAGAAATGTAATCAAAGTGTGTGAGAGCATTTTAAATTGACATTAAAACAACCAACGTGGCACAAATACAAAGAAATTAAGTCGTACGGTCAACCTCAATAAACTCGCCAGCCAAGAGTGGTAGAAATGTAAATGCAAAAATGTACATGCGTATTGACAATATACACACTCACCAACGATGTCTGGCCTGTCATCTATCAGCAGATCTGCGGCCACAACAGTTTTGTCTGTGGTAAGGATGACATGCTCCAGAAAGTCTGGGCCTAAATGCCTCTCCACCCACGCGTACTGGATGGGACGGACGGGGACACACACCACATTTATATGTTTAAGTATGTATGTTTTTTTCTAAATAATTTGCTACAGCAGTAACCTACCTAGCTACTCAACAACCTATAAATTAGATATATTTTAAGGGTTGTAGGTATTGAAACTTTAGTGACATTATTCTTAGAGCTTACCTTCTCGTATGGGCAGTGATGGTAATGTTTAATGGGACTGGTGCATAGAAAGACATCTGTGCTGGGGAGAAAAATGGGAGCAAACAAGATTCGTTATTAAAATGAAATATATTATTAAAAGTATTATCATTATTGTTGTTGACAACAATGTCAGCAGTGTAATTACCTTCATAGAGACCATTCTAAAAGATTCCTGCCGGAATTTGACAAATAAATGTGTCTAAGGTGTATACTATTATTGATAGGATAAGGATATATAATTCTTTAATAAATATCATAGCCTGTAGGGAGGGAGGGAGGGGTCATAGACTGTATAGGCGATTTACAAGGTGAAATGCATAGCAGTGTCAAAGGCCACATGGGTCTCCAGCAGTCCTGCCCTACAGGGGCTGTTTCCCCCCCCACCTTGTCCCTATCTTAAGAATGACCATTCCCCCCAAGCCTGACCGGATACCATCCCCACACAAAGAAAACTAAAACTATATGTAAACTGCTTTTACTTACTTTGTAATATTAACATTTATGTTCACATTTTGAATAACTTCGTTAGACATATAGGTAAAGCCAATCTTTTACGACATGTTCACTTGGATGTTACCTTCTAGGGTGTTGAATCCAAGCTCTTGGTTCAAACCCCAATGGCCATAGTCTACTCAACTGTATTGGCAACTATTTAGGCAAGCAGCCCAGCTCCTATACTGCCTATTTATAGCATGCATCTACAACATTGTGTGCATGTTGCTTTGGAGGAAAGTCTGAACATAATAATGACTATAATACTGTACATATATAGGCTGCGCATGTGACCTACTTCTCCATCTTGGCCATCTCCTTGACAGCCCCCAGCCCACCAGGCAGCGGGTCCAGCTCTATGAAGAAGTCCTTGGACTCCCAGATACTAATGGCCTTCTCCTATAAAACACATTCTTATCAACCACAAGTGTACTATGGACCCTCAGTGGAAGTAACCAGATGTGCTCGAATACATACATGAGTATGAATATTGTAAGCAGGCCTATAAATAATGCAATTGATCGCATGGACTAACATTTGACACAATACTTATTGACATTACAAAAAGCTTTCCCCAAGGCAATTTACGACATATCCAATGGTATTTAGGTTTAACCGGTAAGGGGCTGTCATGGTGACTTACACACAGGTCACTCCTCAGTTGTCCGTATTGCGACGAAACCCAAAAGCCCCGTCGGTCCTCTAACGTGATGTAGGGCTCGTCGGGGTACTTGGCGCGGTACTTCTTCAGGAAGCCCCCCTCGAAGTCCGCCAAAACCCCGTCCATGTCAACAAGAACGCGCAGTCTCTTACCACCAGATGAGCTCGACGACATGTTTGCGGAAATCCACTTGAACGGATTATTGCTAAGGAGTGACAGCGTCCGCCTGCCAAGCGCTATCCGCTGCACAATGAGAAGCGCTGGCATTGTTGTGCACAGTTTTCTCGTTCGGTATCTAGCAATTTACCAAACCAGTAAACCCTCTGACTGGGATGCAAGGCTGGATACAAAACAGTATTGCACCACGATTGTGGTGCAAGATGAACAAAATGTCTGGATTGCGTTATTATTTGTGGTGGCATTCCACACAGTCTAGTACCAATACTGCTTTCTGGACGTAGGGCTGTTGTGGTCCCCCCGTTCGCTGGGAGGCTAGCAGGTTATTGAGCTGCAGGTCAAGAAGGCTTTGCCCCATTTCACATTGGGCATGGACTTCGCTTCTAAGAAAAAAAAGTAAAAGAAAAATTGTATAACTCTAATGCAAAGTCCCTTGCTCAGATTTAACTAACCATGTACACGTGTTCTACAATGCGACTGGATAGTGTATTACGTAGTACAACCAGAGCCGGATAAAGGGAACTCCACATAAGGACAAATTGTACAATCCGGTTGAAGTGAAGACGTTGTAACTAAACGAGAGCATTGACCCTTTCGAGACCTCAACCATCGCCGGGTCTGAAAATACATCCGGAGCAGACTGATCATCTCGGTCGTACACTATCTTTGGAATCCTACCACTCCTTCGTCACTTCCGGTGTGTTTTATTTATATTTACGTCTTGGGAAATATCCCATTTGCACGCTGTATGTCAAACATATAATATGTATTATTTACAATGGATTTTATTAGAAATGTGTTTGGATTGATTATGATAATGTAGAGAACCACACAAAATAAAATATTCTCTTTAAGAATCCTACTATCGATTGGTAAATCTCGTTGTATCTTGTGCTCTTTCGACAATCTCGCGATATATCATTCATCAGTGGCGGCTGTGTGCCACCCTGCCTCAGTCCGGACGGAGTTATTTCTGACATTTGAATGAAAAGCAGTGCGTATTACCTCCATTTTGGACTGATGAAATAATGGCTTCAGCTTTGGAGCAGTTTGTGAACAATGTGCGGCAGCTGTCTGCTCAAGGTACAGTGGACTAAACTGATACGAGTTTTCCATATCAGCCTTAACTCTCAGCTAGCTAGCGCGCATATGCTAACCAATGCCTTGTCGATAGCTGGACAGATCCTTCTTTTGCTTTATCATGTAAACACATATTGTAAATAACCTTTCCATGCAACAATACTTAACCAAAGTAGCTCGAGTTGGTACGTTTTTGTACCTGCGCGCCCGAGATACGTTAAAACCCCACAGCTAAGTTGATAATAGCTTAAAATCGCACTTTTGGTTATTGATGTAAGAAATATTTCCAGGGACTGTCTACTTGTAGTCCCGCCATGGTCGGACGTGATTGGCTGAAAGGACAGATCAAGTGATATAATTGGACTGAAGTCTCTTTCGTCAACCTAGATGTTTCGCTAATGTGTTCAAGGCCTTGACAGTAGCCCTCACCGTGCGATTTTATGACGGTAGTCCGCTAGTATAAGGCAGTGCCAAAATTATTCTGTCAGGATTTATTCATCGATAAGTTTCAAACATTTTTTGTGAAACAAAAAATGATCTTGATAATAAAGTCTTAGTTAGACGTTAAATGCAAAAGGGCTCGAACGGTCTACAATGAACATTCTGTTATTGGGATTCTACAAATGTAATCATACTAGTGAAGAGTATGTATTTTAATAAAAGCACCACGTCGTAGTAACTTTGAACTTTGACAATGACTTGTTTTGATTCAAAACTGTCCTTCTTATTTTGCCCTCTAGGCCAGATGACTCAACTATGCGAGTTGATCAACAAGAGCGGGGAGCTACTGGCCAAGAACCTGTCCCACCTGGACACGGTACTGGGGGCTTTGGACATCCAGGACCACTCCCTGGGAGTGCTGGCTGTGCTGTGAGTTAAGAGATACTTTTATCAATGTCTGACTTGCTCGCATTCATTTCGCATTTGGAATTATTTGATGTATTGGATACATAGGGGATGGATCAGGAATCTTTGACGTAGCTCCCATTCAAATAAATAAAAGCTACACACATTACTACATGGTCACATTAAAACATAAATACACACTATCAACTTAAAGCAGACTTAAAAATGAAAACCGTACAATGTGTTTTAAATTATGTTGTCATGCTACAGATAGGCTAGGGGATCCATTAAACTATCCTTTCGTTTCGCCCCCAAACAGGGATTAGTCTAGAAAAGCAATAGGATATAAGTAATAAATGCATGCTTCAATTCCAATGTCTATGATGGATCATCAGGAAAGAGAGTAGGGGTTGTGTTTTTTTCTTGACAGTCTGTGCTTTGTGTCCCTTCAGGATCCAACTTATTTAAGTCTGTTTAATTTTTGGAATTTCATAATTTTGTATAAATATGTTTTAGAGTAATTGAACGTCATGCTATGCTTTCTTGGTTAGTTTGTAATCCAGGGTGTGTTTCCACGTCAAATAGTGACACAGTTTACTAGCCAATTAAATCTCCATTTACTGTGCGCTATGAATTCGGAATTCCTTTGAGGTAGGAAGTGTTAACCGTTGTAGACTCCTGTTCAGATTTCATTTATTAAATGTGTCAAATGTGAATACAGCTGTTGTGTCTAGCCAAATTTTGTTTGATTTGATGGGAATGTATATCTTGTGACATAGATGTCTATTTGCAGATAACTTGTACCCTTTTTGCCTTTTAACCATTCTTCCTTCTTTTTGGATGCTGGCCAGTGACATTTCATCCTTTATAATGTTTGTGTTTTCTTGACTTGCTTCTGTAGATTTGTGAAGTTCTCCATGCCAAACATCCCTGATTTTGAGACGCTCTTCTCCCAAGTTCAGCTCTTCATCAGTACCTGCAATGGAGAACACGTCAGATATGCAACAGACACTTGTAGGTCACCTACCCATAAAAGCTTAGATCGTACTCTATTAGTCTCATAGGGGAAAATTGGCATTCCTGTTCCCAAAACTATGAATATGTCACCGTTGAGGTAAAAGCTAAATTGTCCAGCTAGATGCTATACAAGCACTGATGTCGAATGAAAGTTAGGAGACTACAACAGCCTCCTGTCAATTTAGAGGAGTACAATTTACGTAATGTCACTATTAGGTATTTTTGCACGCAGCAGACCGATGTAGGATCTTCAAAACACTTGCGTAAGTGTTTTTGAAGCATACTTGATTCAGGACATAATGGGATCATACCAAGGGCTTTTTCGGCTGGGAATCAAGACCCCATGCCACAACAATTTCCCAACCCTAAATTGAATGTTTCTCTTGTAAAAGGAACTATCTTTACCACAGCCCTATCTTGTGGCGAAGCAGTACTGTAATTATCGATTCATGAACATAATCCTGTTAAGATGTATCCACAGAGTCACTCACTGTAATTAATACTGGTTAATACCTGCCCCTCGTTCAAATGTAAGGACAGTCAGTTTGAGACAGAGCACTCACCTAACCTGACCCCAGAGGTTACCATGGTCAAATAATGCTTCTGAAATTCCTTTGCTGGTGTTGATGTTGTGTTACCCTTGCAACTACGGTTATTTTAACTTCAGTAGAATCTCTCTGGGAAGTTGTTGCTCATTAAAAAAAAAAGCTCATTATTCAGTTGCTGGTGTTGCCAGTTATGTTGAATTACTTAGATTTATTCTCCCTTTGATTCTTCTCTTCCAGTTGCTGGTCTTTGCCACCAGTTAACAAATGCCCTAGTAGAACGGAAACAGGTAAGCCTGCATGGACTAATGGAGAGCCTATGTGTGGATACAGAACCAATATATCTTTACATAATGTACAGCTTTTCTATACATACTTGCATGCTACATGTATGAATATTGAATACCTTTTGCCATCTATTGTATTTGTTAATCTACATAATTCAACCTAACAAATTTGTTTGACATAGTAGCATTTGTTTTAAAGTTGTTGTTGGTAAAGAAGAACATTTGTGCTTCTTTAAAATAGTCAGGCTCCAGACTGACTCAAGTGATGGCTGTATGACGTTTTATAGACAATGAAATCTGGCGATTGTCACACGTTTGTGTTGAAATCCTCCAGCTTTACTCTAGGGAGGGTTATTTCTGCCAGACATTTCGTCTTCTTTTCCCTCTTCCTTAAAACTTGTCACACATTTCTAAGTGGACTACTGCCTAAGTCTTGGTAGACTCTGCATGTTGTAGTCATCATCAATCACTTGAAGCCTCTCTAAGAACAAGTTGTGACCTCCTCTTCCTCACAGCCGCTGAGGGGCGTGGTAGTCCTGAAACAGGCAATAGACAAAATGCAGATGAACACAAACCAACTTACCTCCGTCCACGCTGACCTGTGCCAGGTACGTTGACAACACTGTGTTCAATGCCACTATGATATTTTTTATTATGCTTTGGTCCTCTATTTTTCTTCTCCTATTATGTTTATATTGCCCTTCTTTTTTTTTAAGTTCCTCTCAATGGCCTACTTGGAAGAACTGAAATTGTTTTTGATGCCTATTTTGTGTCCTTACACAAACGAAACGGCACAAATGTTTCTATGATCTGCTAAAGGACCTCTGAGATTTGTTTGTGTTTGTGTGCGAGAAAATAAATAAATGTTGATGATTTCAGTCTATGTTCACCTAAATCTCAGCTCGTCGGCCATTGAGACTTATGCTATGTATCTCAAGTGTGTTATGTTGGACTATTAAAATGCTAACATATTCCCTATCTATGTGTCTCTCTGAAGCTGTGCTTGTTGGCAAAGTGTTTCAAGCCTGTGCTCCCCTTCCTGGAGCTGGACATGATGGACATCTGCAAGGAGAACGGGGCCTACGACGCAAAGCACTTTCTATGTTACTACTACTACGGTGGCATGATCTACACAGGGCTGAAAAACTTTGAAAGAGCACTGTATTTTTATGAACAGGTACCCATCTCTTTTGGACGTTCACTCTATATACCTGCCTGTAAACTTTTATCCCAAAACGTTGTTTCTGTAGACTGTGGTGGAACAAATGCACGCTGCAACAGAGTCAACTTTGCTAATGTAGCCGTGGCTACTTTTCCTCATTCAGAAGAATATAAACCAAAAGAAGCAGAGTTTCAACTCTGCTCTTAAAAGAAAGTCATGCAAAACAATGGCGTGTTAATTATGTACAGAATGTTTAGGTCCAGCCACCACAAGGCTTTTTGAAGTTGCAGACACAGAATCATTTGCGGTATCTCCCACGACCCTAATTGTTGTTTTTTGCACACGTATTATGTCCTTGTAGTGTTTGTCTCATCCGTTTTGCGACTCTCCCCTACCTCCCGTCCAGGCGATTACCACTCCCGCCATGGCTGTCAGCCATATCATGCTGGAGGCTTACAAGAAGTACATCCTGGTCTCCCTCATCCTGCATGGGAAAGTACAGCAGCTCCCCAAATACACCTCTCAGATCGTCGGCCGGTTCATCAAGGTGTGTACGGATTGATGGACGAAGAATAGATGGATTCATCATTTAGATTTATCAATTGATTCGTTTTTTCAGTTATTGCATGATTTAGATGTTGTTGTTTTATATACGTTTATAAAACTATATGTTGTGTCATTGTGACTGTGAACATATAAGGGCTCTAGTCAACCGAAGCTAATCTTGGTTGACTGAAATTCCACTCTGTTTTGGAGGTGCTGTTTGGAGTAAGTTAGGGGGTTTCAGATCCAATCTTGGTCCAACTCAGTTATGACGCAGCCCTTAATATATATAAAGCGGGTTGCAGAACAGACACCCGCTTTATATTGTGTTCTAGAAAGACGACGCAGGTCGGAAGGCTTGATTCTAGGTCTTGTTGTGTTTAATTGAATAAGTCCCAATGGAGGCTGCTGGGAGCCAAGGCGCCCCTGGGACGTTCACAATTGGTGTGTTCTCAATTTCTTTGTAGCCAGCCAGTTACATTTTTTTTGCCAGATTAAGAATCCATCTTTCTCATCCCTTATGTTGTTTGGTTGGATTTCCAATATAGACAGGAATACATGTTCATAAATCACGACTTACTCAAGAACAAAATTGGACATCAACAAAAATAGGTTATGAAATTATACTGAAAAAAAAAATCCAATAACCTGACCAATCAAAGGTGGACAACATGTGCTTCAATTCATGTGGATCTCCTAAAGCCTCCCTGCCCTCTGTGTCCTAGCCTCTGAGCAACGCGTACCACGAGCTAGCCCAGGTCTACGCCACCAACAACCCCGCAGAGCTGCGGAATCTGGTCAGCAAACACGGCGAGACGTTCACCAGAGACAACAACACGGGCCTGGTCAAACAGTGCCTCTCCTCCGTCTACAAGAAGAACATCCAGAGGCTTACCAAGGTGTTTGTCTTGTTATTGAATACCTGGGATTTTGCTTTTGTGCCCAAATATGTCCTCGCCTGGAGACCATCCTGACCACGTGAGCTTGACTTGTGTTTCGCTACACGAATCGGTCTGGACCTCTAGCCGTCTACATCGATATCCAGAACTAATGATGAAATCGGGGGCCAATCAGGCAGGGACTCGGGCAGGCCGCCGCTGGCAAAACATTAATGGCGTCTCTCACAGCCATTATTGCAGAAATTGACTTGATTCATTCAACTATTGAACAAGAACCAACGTATGTACTAGAAGAGTTTCTCGGTGGAAAATACCTTTTCGCCTTTCAGAACAGCACACCTTGATGGTGTCGCATGTTTTGTTATTCTGTGGGCGCCTAGAGTTCAAGACTGAAACGAGTAATCTTGAGAATTTGAGGTCAGGTGTGCAGGATGGTCTCCTGGCTACATTCTGCTTAATGTACTCGTGAATTTGAAACCAAAAAAATAAGCAACATTCTTTGGGGTTCTTCTATCTGGTATCCGCAGACCTTCCTGACGCTGTCCTTACAAGACATGGCGAGTCGAGTGCAGCTGTCAGGTCCCCAGGAGGCAGAGAAATACGTCTTGCACATGGTGAGTAGAGCACTTATGTAACACACATTTACTACACATCTCGTACGTATTGACATAATTTTATTGCAATAACACCTGAAGGGCATAAACACTCTTCATACACTACACAAGCAATGCTTTTTACAGTATATAAATCAGGTTGGGTACTGTCTACTACTAGTAGTACTTACTTATGTTTACCATACTTGAATATTCTCTTGAATTTCCTTTCTGGGATAAATAATTTATCTACCTATAGTTTACTAGTGTAGAACAGTAAATGTTATACCATATAGGAGAATATCCCAAAATACTGCCCATCACTAATAATTGTGTTTGTCAGGAGCTTGAGAGAGCTACTGTTTGTTGTATCTAATCAATGTGTCTTCCTTGGGTTCCTTTGCATGAAGATTGAAGACGGGGAGATCTATGCCAGCATTAACCAGAAGGATGGCATGGTTTGCTTCCACGACAACCCTGAAAAATATAACAATCCGGCAATGCTTCACAAAATCGACCAAGAGGTAAAGGGACTCAATTTCCTCATCCCTTTTTAAATCAATGTAATCTAATGTAAATTACTTCGCTGCTGGGAACGAGACATGATTGCTATTTCCTCCCCAGATGCTGAAGTGCATAGAGCTGGATGAGAAGCTAAAGTCGATGGATCAAGAAATCACAGTAAATCCACAGTTTGTCCAAAAGGTGGGTAAAAAGTTGGTAAACGTCATTGTTATTGTAAGATTTTAGTTCTAAATTCACCCCTCTCATACTAACTATTCACGCATCCAACCACCCACCCTAACCATTTTAGGGGTTTAGAGTGAATGCATCCTATGAGGACAACAAATTCTAACAAAAGTTACAAAATAAATAACCTTCAAACAAGAATACATGGTGGAGGGAGCATTCATATCAAACATAAACCAGTATAGCATTAACCAAATCCCAGTTTAGAAAAAAATGGAAAAAGACTAACATACAAATTCCAACACCCTAGAGTTTCCTATATCTTCTGTCCTGTCACCCATAGACACCTTTTTCCTATCAAACTGCCCACCTGTTGAAATACACCCACCCAAGGAGTCAAAGACGGCACATGGAGCTGAACCCTAACCCCTAACCTCTGACCCTAACCCCCAAACTGACCCTAACCCCAGACCTCTGCTTGTCCCCTTTCCAGAGCATGGGTTCGCAGGAGGACGACGTGGGAAGCAAAACGTCTAGTTACTCCTGAGGGGGCCCGCGGCGGTCCTAGAACGGCCTCTCCAGGATGAGTCAGCTTTTTTAATAAAAGAGGATAATTCTATCGCGTATGGACATGGGTCAAGGAATATCGAATGTGTGGACTGGTGATGATGATGGGGGTGATTTGTTTAGTGTTTCTTCAAAATGTCTCCAGGATAATACGAGGTCCTTACCCGAAGAAAAATAGATTACACTTCTTTGTCAGTGTTTTTATTTATCAATGTTTCAGGCCACTGCTGCATTAACATATACCACAAACAATAAAAACTGGACTTATTTGTTCAAAAGTATAACGTGTGAATAATCACTGTTTTGGGATTTGTTTTCTGCATGAGGGCCATACCAGAGGGCATTACATAATTTGTTTTGCCGATAACTCCATGGCTTACATAGATACAATCGTTTTATCCAACTGTTCCCCATGTTATCCCTTGTTGTGGTCAGATTTGAGATATCAGCACTGTATAAAAATGTATGATATCAGCGTTCACACGGGCGTGGAATGGAATGGAATTAAGCGAAGTGGTCAATGGTCACCCTGCCGCAACAGTAGGCATGCTTAAGGTTGTTTCCACTAGAGGTCGCCAGCCCACTGTACAGTTTATTCTTTTGCGCCGATGTTACTACCTAAAGTGTAGTTGAACCGACGAAATTACCCAACTGTCATGTTATTTGAGAGCTTGAGCTTTGCGATTGTGAATCTCTTATAATAAATTGTTGAACTAATTGCCTCAGAGTTGTATGCTTTTGTAAAACTGCTATTAACGGTCAATTGGCATATTTGGTTTAAATATTGGTGCTAATTTTACGTCGGCATTCACGGCAATCCTAATTATTCTCCAGCCAATGAGCGTTCTCCGGCAGGCGGATGTGGCTTGCAGAGGAAATCAGCCAATCCCTGTTCAGTATCCAAAAGAACGGTCAGGTCTTCGCCACTAATTGGCACACGCGACATGTCAATCATGTTCCACAACATCACCCGATTGGCTCACCACGCGAGTAAGGCCGGTCCTCACTTCCAAAATGTAGTCTTGAAATTCCAACGCTAAACATTTAGCCTCTTTTGCTAACCTTTAATAAAACGAAGGGGTGAACAAACTGCGTAGCTGAACCGAGCTCGAGTCACACACGTACTTAAACATTTAGATATTTCCTAACGGGACTTTTAACGAGAGAACCGCATCGATGTTGCGCCACCGTGCTCCGCGCTTCCGATACTGTAAACAGGACATGTCGAGGTAGCCACACATCGGGAGCTGACTGAGTGGAGAGACCTGGAGCCACCGCAGCCGAGCCGCTTGGACCGGGCGGGTGTGTTGTGTTGTAGCAGAGGTGGTGGTGGTGGTGGGGTTGAGCTGAGCTGACAGCACGGGGTCCGCGACCACCATGGGTCCTACAGGTTGCCCCCATGTGCACACCTACAAGGTGGACAACTGGAAGCAGAACCTGAGGGTCATTTATCAGTGTTTTGTGTGGAGCGGCTCAGCCGAAACGAGAAAACGAAAGGTAAAGAGCAATGCTGATCAAAAGTGCATAACAAAGATGTAAGCGATTTCACTAAGACAAATGCCACACCTCATGCGGTGTGTGTCTTAGACCGCACACATTGCAGAGGTGTTGTGATGAATTGGCATTATAGAGAGGGACTCAACTAGGACACATTACTAAGACATTATTGGCTCACCAACATTATAATTGCCGATTCCTTACGAGGGGATGGTAGGATACTATAATTGACACAAATGCAACAGCCTCAATTCATTTTCTTTCTGTGTTATTGTCAAAGGTTGTTATTTATTCATTATAGGCGTCGTTGTTTTTCGAGATCCGTATCAAGATTTGTTGTGAACCCTGTCTGACTACAGTGTGTGTGTGTGTGTGTGTGTGTGTGTGTGTGTGTGTGTGTGTGTGTGTGTGTGTGTGTGTGTGTGTGTGTGTGTGTGTGTGTGTGTGTAGCGCCCAGTGCCAACCCAGTCGAGAGATGCAGTATAGTACATACAATGGTATACTGTGGTGGTATACTGTGTATATCACAGAAGTATACTGTGTATGCCATCAGTCGGTCAAAGGGCTATTTTATCATTACATGTCTTGCTGTAAATTGGTATTGTATGATTGGTGGATGCACAACTCTGAGCCAAGCGTCAAGAAACACATTTGCACCAAATTAGTCCAGTCCACGCATCTGCATTTTGAGTATCGGAGTAATGCGCGCATGTGTCATTCGAGGACAAACTGCTTGCCGTAGAAGTCAGGCTGTACCTCATTGTGCGAAATTACTATTTGCAGATTTTGTTTGCCTCTATAATTGCCTGTTTGCCACGCCTGGCGGACGGATGAGTGGTTTGCGGCGATAGTAGGATGGGGGCACCCGGGCACTGTCTGCGAGGCTGGTTACTCCGTGCGCTGCGGGAGAGAGGTGGGGTGGCGGTGCTTCAAGTGTAGCGTTCATGTTCACTTCCTCTTCCGCCCAATGTGTGCACTTTAAATAAAAAAATGATATACATGATGTTGCTTTTAGTTATAACGTTGTATTTTGGCTCATCAATATAAAAACAATTTCTTAAAGAGCAAACCGACTTGATACATAATTTTAAGTGGAGATCTATTTGGGTATGATTCACTATGTGGATATAATGCAACAAACATGCAGGCCTCCTGACATTTTGCTGTTCAAAGAAAAACAAATAAAATAACACAGGTTTAGGGAGTTACCTTTTTACATATGGTGTGGCTCGTGGAAATGCCCATTATACAAAAATATAATTTTCCTGACACACATCTCCACTGCTTCCGTCATAGTAAGCAATGAGCTTCTATCTAGAATCTAGAAGAAGCAAACCAACGCAAAAATAATCTAAAACCTGTGGAGATAAACATGTCTTGGCATTTGGATTTCACCTTCCTTTGCATGATCTCCTTAAGTAGCCCAAATGTACTTCTGCTACTTTTGCCATCTCCTTCTCTGCTCACTGGATTCACATCAGATTTATTGTCCAGGGCAGGCCTACAGTTGAGAGAGCATTGGATGATGACTTGAGAAACAAAATGTTCAAGGTTTTAAGTCTTTATTTTCTTTTTTTGGGGGCCTATCTCACTCTGTCAGCCTCACCGTTACTAAAGATGAAAATAACCCCACTGTGACACATTAATTTAAGTGTGTGTGTGTGTGAGAGAAAGAGAGAGAGAGAGTGTATAACTAATGTGTAAGTGTAAGCAATAACCATAAGCCCCATATTCCCCAGCCCTATGGTCTACTTTCCCCAGCGTTACTAGAAGTGCATTGTTGGCATTGGTGGCTCCAGTGGGATTTCAAACCCTAACCCTGGCTGTGGCAATGCCTTGTGCTACCCACGTTGAGCAAGTTTGTAAAGCTTCTTCCCCCATATTTATTGGACTAAATGACTACTTTCATCTATTTTTTGTTTTTATTATCAATGCTGGCTTCTTGTTGCTTCATTGTTGTCTTGAGTGTCAACAGGGATTTAGCCGTTCAGTAAATCCTATAAAGCCTTGTATTTCCAAGCCCGCCATTAAACCAAAATTCTAAAAGTAGCACACACATGCATATATACATTATGCATGTACTTATATAAATGTAAGGCAAACTTGACATCCTTAAATTGGACCTTCACGGACCACTGTACAATAAATGCCTTGCTCAGAAGCCTGCTTAAAAAGAGTGTGGGTGGGGTGTGTGTGAACAACTCTGGCACATACATTCTCAAAGGCATTTTTTTAGTGTCCGTGTCCAACATGTTGGTACAAAGTTCCTTGCACATAATAACAAGCTAGATTATGGACACATGACCGAAAGTAACCAATCATACGCAGGGGAATAAGACCGCAACGTTGCATCAGCGGCAGATTTAACTGCCTCGCATGCCCCCTCTCCTTTTCTCTCTACCGCAGAGGGACCGAGATTTTCTGTTATATCCAGGATGCTGTTGCCGTAGCAACCCGGGACAAGTCTTTTAGGAAGTATTGACTGTTCCCTGCATTCAAGGGGAGGGCTAGTAAGAAGTCTAGCCTCTTTGTTGAGGCGTACACCTTCTTTATAAAAAAAATAAGAACAATTAAGGTTTTATCCTTCTTATTGTAGAGTGAGATAGAAAGGAAGGAATGGGAGATAGAGGGGAAGACATGCAGCATAGGACCGCGGGCAGGAACCGAACCCCGGTCACCACGGTAAGGACTGGGCCTCAATGGTACGCACTCTACCCGGTGAAATATCTTAAGGGGATGTGTACAACTTGCGGTGTTATTTTTCACATTGCTGCACAACGTGTGGCTGTTGAACACCAACAAGAACACGTGCAGAACACCGAATCATACAACCACGATTCATAATTCATAGAGTGTTTGCTTATCAGTTGAAAGGGAGTGTCTGTGTGGCTGGAATAACAATTTGCGCATTTAGCATTTTGGTTTAGTTTTTGTGTAAACAACCGTGGGACTTCTAGCCCCATTGTTCTTTGTTCAATGTGTATGTTCATGTCTAGTCCACACCTAACTGCTCATTATGTATCCCTATTTCTCTGGACATATCTTTATCTTTTTCATTTTGGTTGAACCTGGATATCAGGAGGTTTTTCTATTCTAAGCCAAGAGATGGCAACCTTTTGTGGAAGAGCAGGTTTTTGTCTTGCACTAGACTGATGTTACCCTCATTCATTGGATCCCAATTCCCACTCCATCTCCTGAGATTTCCTCCCCCCCAAAGAATGGACCGTTCAGTGAAAGTCCAAGTCTTCTCTCTCCTGCCATCCAGACAACTATACCTGATTTAAATATCTCTGTCTCCGTCTCTCTCTCTCCCCCCCCCCACTCA
Organism: Gadus chalcogrammus; assembly: GCF_026213295.1. Taxonomy (NCBI): domain Eukaryota; kingdom Metazoa; phylum Chordata; class Actinopteri; order Gadiformes; family Gadidae; genus Gadus; species Gadus chalcogrammus. Next base: position 13,170,465 of record NC_079429.1, read on the forward strand.
ATAGGCTTTATTGTCATGGGAAATGTACATTGCTAAAGCTGATGTAAATATCTCCACTCTAAATGGTAATAAATATTGATCTCCCTGCGTCCCTCTCCCTCCCTCTGTCTCCGCAGGCCAAGTCGTGTGCGTGTCACATGTGTGGCTCCCACCTCAGCCGCCTCCATTCCTGCCTCCACTGTGTTTATTTCGCCTGCTTCAGCAAGAAACACATCCACGACCACGCCAAGAGCAAGAGACACAGCCTCGGTACTTCCTTAGGGCACACGCACTCACTCACTAACTCACTCACTCACTCAATGAAATACACACATTAAAGATTAATTAACTAACCAAACTAACAAGGATGACAAGCAGGTGATTAAACACCTGAGAGTTAAACAAGGTACCAACATGGCCTAATGCCAACAACGCCAAAAGTTTGTTAGTGGAGCTTGGCATGTATATTTATTTATACGATATTGGTTGAATGTTTATTAAAGGTTAAAAATGGCTCAAGAACATTTAGTCCCAGTGAAAAGAGTGGTTGAAATAGTGTTTCTGGAATCTAAATCAGAGAAATGTCTCCCGAAATGGGACTGAACTATGTTAGAATCCTGTTTAGATTCTGTATGGGTTATTCTTGCGGATCAAAAACACTATAATGTTAATTGCTCTGCCGGCTTTCATACAAAGACCGCTACCTCTCTCTCTCCCTGCTTTGGTTTGCCTCAGGTGGCTATCGACGACATTTCGTTAATGTTAAGGCAATGTCAAAGCATCGATCGTACGGCTGGAAATCCAGCCTGTGAACGCCATCAAGAACAGCTGAAGGGTTTAACTATGTCCTCAGGGAAGGGATTCGCGGCAATATTAAACAGAAATACAGAGAGAAGGAAAGGTCGAGGGAGATACAGAGTGAGGGAGCGAGAGACCGGGAGTGTGGGAGAGATTATGCAATCCAGTGCAATCTGGTTGTGCCACAGTCGCTGTGCCTCGTCCTCCACCAGGGACCGTGGTGTGCATCACATGGTGCACTGGGACTCACTAGGGGCCGGCCTCATCCTGGTACAAAAGTCCACAGAACCTGGAGGGCTGGCAATCTCTGCCTTTCCAAATAAAAGTCTGGTTTGTATAACGTTATGCTTGTCCTACAGTGTAGTATGTACAGCTGCTGTTTGGAAACGAGTTGTCTGTCTGTCTCTTTCTCTATCTTTCTATGTGTTTGTTTGGTTTTCAAACCTGCCGGGATGCTCTCTGCATTGTCCCTGACAAATAATACAAATAACCTCCCGGGTTTGGATCAGACGTTCTGTGCTGGGCTGTACTGTATGACATTGATCCTGTCTGTCGTTTAGACTCTTTTAGGCTCAGTTCTATATATACAGCTTTTATCCTGGTCCCGATGTCTGGGTTATTGACTACGCCTGCCAGCCAACCCACTAAACCCCTTGGGGAGGTCTATCTCTGGCAGGGGGGAAAACTCATGTACATTTTGTCTTACACATGCAGACGCACACACACATTATTGCTTAAGCTGTTGGTGTTTGTGTGTATGTGTGTGTGTGTGTGTGTATGTGTCGGTGTGTGTTAATACTTGTGTGTCACAAGAAAGCATCGCACATGTACCTCTGGTGTCTCTCCTGCTGACACCTCCATGACAGACAAGGATTTTGACCACAAATACATATTGTGAGAGAACACGCATCACGTATTTGGGGGTCATTATGGTTAGGGCTATACATGAGAATCATTTCAAACCCTAACTTAAAGGGTTAGGGGAAGAAGTAACACGTCTAACCCATCATTTCTTTACCAGAAATCTGATTCCGTCAGCTCTACCAGTAAGTGGATTCAGTTTGTTCTACCGCTAATCGTATTCGGTTTGTTCTACCGGTAATCACATTCAGTTGCTTTGTGAACTGGCACCGCTCCAGGGGAAACGGTAAGCACTGGTGGCTAAGCAAAAAAAAAACTATCTGGAGCTGAGATTACAAAGGCTTTCATTTGGCAGATGTTGAGGACAGAAAACTTTCTGGGAGAGCGGCCACAGAAAACGCTGTATCGCAAAAATCAGCAGGGAACCCCCTGAGACAGTGTGTGTGGCTCGGCTTTGGATTTAATTAGGTTAACCGCTAATTTAAGTGCGACGAGTCGTGGCGCTCCCCAAGAGGAGGACGTGAAACCAAACTGTTAGAAAAAGGGAACAGGGGTAATTAAGAAGTCTGTTATTCCTGCACGCTCACTATCTCGTGTGTGTGTTTGTGTGTGTGTGTGTGTGTGTGTGTGTGTGTGCTTTCCAGGGAACACTAACAGGGTTAAGATAAAGTCAAAAGGAAAGAAAAAAAATAAAGTGTAAAAAAAAAATGGTCTGTACTTTGTTGTTAAAGCCATTGTATCCTATAATTTCATTTTTTTTGTGCCCTTCTTAATATTTATTTTTCCTTCTTTCTCGACGACAGCCACAGTGTTGTCAGAGAAACAGTGGAACGGCGGCGTAACAAGTTATGATGGAGGGAACATAACAGAGTGAAGCAGAAAACAATTGAAGAAGGAGATTATGGACTGATTATGACAGTCCAGCATTCTCAGTCCCCCCCTGCCCTCTGGGTTGGATAAGAGATTTCTGTGTATTAGTGCAATGCAGCGACAATAACAATTGACTTGGGTCAACCATGCTCACTATTTTCCACTCTTTATTGCGATACTGCAATATCAAAACTGACGTGTGTGTGTGTTTGTGTGCGTGCTCCTCCCCAGCTATAGACCTGCTGTACGGGGGGATTTACTGTTTCGGATGCCAGGACTACATCTATGACAAGGACATCGAACAGATTGCCAAAGAGGAGCAGAGGAAAGCCTGGAAGATGAAAGGTACGCACTGACACGCGCGCACACACACACACTGTCTACCGGTCTCACGGTAACGTCAAAATCCATACTGTCGCGCAAATTCACAACGGTGTACTTTCTATACCGTTTATAACACACACACACACACACACACACACACACACACACACACACACACACACACACACACACACACACACACACACACACACACACACACACACACACACACACACACACACACACACACAGTTGCATGGTTGATGTTGCTTGGGTGTGTGGCGGAATATATGTGTATGTATGTAGGAGCGGGAGAGAGGTTCCTGACGTGGGAGCCCAACAAGAGAGAGCTGGAACTCCTCCGCCACAACCCCAAGAGGCGGAGAATCACCTCCAACTGCACTATAGGTCGGTTTCTCTCTTATCATTCTCTCACTTTAATCTCTCCCTCTCTCCTGTTATTCTTTGTGCGTGTGTGTCTCTCTCCCTCACTCGGCCTCCATCTCCCTCTGTGTGTCTGCCTCCATCTCTCTCCTTGTCTCTTCTCCGTACTATTGATTTCCCTCGTTCATTTTCTCACACTCCTAACACGCTGGCCACGGTAACTCGCTCTTCAGAGAGCGAGAGAGAGAGACTCTAGGAGTGAAAGGTAAAGAAAGAGGGCATGGCTGCTTTAAATCCGGTCTGGGTTGTCTGGAGGGCCTGCGAGAGAGGACTCAGACTGAACAGTCAGTTCTCTGGGGGGCAGGAAATCTCAGTAGTTGTAGTGGGTATAGGCAATAGGCTCCCGACATCAGTACATTGCACACACGCCTTATTTTCCCAGTTTCCCTAGGAGGAAGACCAGGCAGGAGAGAGAAAAACTGATTAAATTCCCGGTGCTACACTGACACAGTGTCAACATAACACAGTACCACCTCAACCACAGCCATTTTGCCGGATTTACTCTATGACACATCCCCGCAACCGTATCTGAGCCTGCTGTTAAAGGGCAATCATCCTTCATACCGTGTGCCACCGATCATATTACAGGAATAAGGAAGGGAACGCATGGGAGCTCGAAGTACATCAAGCAAGGATCGATTTAGACGGAAGAAAAATAACACTGGGGGAGAGACATAGAGAGGAAGAGAAACACAGACAGAAGAAGCAAGAGGGGGAGAGAGGAAGTGAGCTGGAGAGAGCAAGCAGGAGAGAGGGAGAGAGAGAAACTGCACTAGGGTGAGACTGGGTTGATGAGAAAGTAGGTGATGCAAGAAATAGTAAAAAAGAAATCTACTGCATAATACACAGACAAAGGGGGAGATTTTGAGTTAAATGAAGTACAGAGGCTTGAGGGTGCGGGACTGTGGGAGCTGATGGGATAAAGAGAGGGAGAGTATGGTGCAAGCGGCCACTTGTATTGCAGAGCAGTGGTTCCCAACCTGGGGGTCTGACCCACTTGGGGCCCCCTGATATGCATATTGGGGCGCAGGAGATTGCTGACAGAAGCTATAGATATTTGCTACATTGAGGCAAATAATTATTTTAAAAGACCTCAGAGACGTCCTGTTTATATGGACCGTCTGCCTCAAGACTCATGGCCACTACCAGAAACTATTAGTGTGTAGTAGAGTGACGTTCACAGAGACATTGATATCACAGGGACATTATTCTTGGTTACTATATATTTGTAGCAATGTCCATGTTAAAGGCCACCTAGGTAACTGCTATGTTAGCATGCAGGATATCTCCCCGTGTGTGGAGGTGGCTGGTTTAACCCGTGCATATTCATTTCTCAAAGCACAACAGGTGTGCAGCTTCACCCAATCAGTCTGACTCGGGCCAGGTGAGGCTGCTCAAACCAGCCATCATCCACACACACACCCCACATGTTCTATGTTATTTATATCACCGGCAGATTTTAATTGGGTTAAAACTATTTGCATGGAAGCAGATGCACAAAAGCGAAAGTCACAAACTTTTCCCGAGCTAGCTATGGGGTCACAAGCTAAAATAAGGTTTTGGAAACCGCAGGTGGAGCGAGAAAGGGGGTGAGGATGGGATGAATGAAGACGAGATCAGAGGAACAGGGGGAGCGCTGAGATGTAGAGCGCCGGCCAGACATGGAATGATGAGATGTAAACGGCGGAGGAGTGGAGCGCAGGGAACCAGAGAGAAGTACGAGGCGTCGGGAGGAAGAGGTTGGAGAAGAGGCTGGAGCTTCTGAAAGCTGCGCACAGCAGGGAGAATTCTCTTCCGCCTCTGGATCCTTTCTCTCCCTCTCGCTCTCTCGTCTGATCTCTTCTGTCTTCACCTCTACAGAAGCCTCCGCTCTCGGGTTCACTTCCAGCGTCATTAGTTTCTCTTTTGCAGCTTGTGTTGCCGTCCCTTTCTCAGCTTTTCTTGGTCCTCCCCTCTGTCTGCTGTTCCCCTTCCTTCCTCCTCTCATCCTCCTCTTCGTATCCCACCCCCTACTTCTCTCCTCTTATCTCCTTCTCCCACACTTTTCTCTGACTCTCATCTAATCCCCCATTTCCCCCTCTTACCTCGTCTCTCCTCCCTCCTCTTCACCGATCCTCCTCTCTCGTGTTGTCTGCTGTCTCCATGTCACAGAGCGAGCGTCATTTTAATGAGTCATCTCTATTTGCATTCGTTTTTTAAACCATTATTTGATTTTCTCTCTCTCTCTTGGTCTCTCTGTCTCTCTATCTTTCTCTACCTTAGGTTTGAGGGGTCTCATCAACCTGGGCAACACGTGCTTCATGAACTGCATCGTCCAGGCGCTCACGCACACGCCGCTGCTGCGCGACTTCTTCCTGTCCGACCGACACAAGTGCGAGATGCAGAGCAACTCCTGCCTGGTGTGCGAGATGTCCCAGCTCTTCCAGGAGGTGAGGGGGTCGTAGGGGTACGCTGGAAGTGGGTCCTTTCTCGTCGAAGCATGCAGAATCCTGGGAAAGGATGCTTTGTATGGGCGGATAGCGGGGGGAGAGACTTGAAGTGACAGAGAACCATTGATCAATTCCTCATCAAAAGCTCCATATTTCTTCTCCTTGTTGTTGTTCTTGTTGTTTTACTCCTCTTCGTACTCTTCGTGCCCGGTGAACTTTACTGACGTAAACAGCTCACATTGAGTAAGAGATCGGGGCTACCCGTCGAGTCCGGGGGGGGGGGGGGTGCATCAGGCATTGCCATTGTTTATCCTGTCACTAAAGGGCCACCGGTAGCCTCCATTCAACCCAATTGTTTTTCATATTTTAATGCATTCATCCGAATGAATCAAGACTACCAGTTATCGATTTTTTTCCTTGAAGGCTGCTTCACATCTTTAACATATTTACATATGAGCTGAGTCATCTCGGTGTTGTTGGGCTCCGGTCACAGTTGAGGCCGTCCCTGATTCAGGCCGGAGTACACCGGCAGGCAGACAGGAGCTGGATGAGTATAGGTTTTCCAACCATGAATACAATGAGCGAAAAGAAGAAACCAATGCTTGATCATGAATTGTAGCGTTATCCCAATCTACTATCACCACGCAATTTCAGCAAGTGCACGTCAGTTTACAGGTCCCTTACTTCCTATGAGCTTTTTACCCAAGTTAACTGTCCCCGGTCCCTTACTTCCTATGTTGTGTACACCAGTAAACACACCCCGGTTCCTTACTTCCTATGTTTTGTCCACCAGTTAACCCTCCGGTCCCTTACGTCCTATGTTGTGTACGCCAGTTAGTACACCCCGGTCCCTTACTTCCTATGTTGTGTCCACCAATTAACACTCCCGATCCCTTGCTTCTTATGTTGTGTACGACAGTTAACACTCCCCTGTCCCTTACTTCCTATGTTGTGTATGCCAGTAAAACGTTCCCCACCTGAGTTAGAAGAACTGATAAGGAGGACGGCAACAAAGATGAGCACAGCTTACGTGACGATGGAATTTCCAAAACATGTACAAATTCCTGTACAAAGGAAACAGGTGTCCCTCTATTGGAAGTCCCGCCCCCTCTCCCTCACCACTGCACCCATGTGACTGTAGGCATGTCGCTCCCTACTTAAAGGCTGTGTTGCAGGGTTTATGGTAGGTGCTATATTAGCGGTTTGCTATCGATTCTCATTTCCCCAAGAATGCATTGCATAACGTCACTTTGGGGAGACACGGACCAAAGACGCATTTAGACCCTTGAGAGTAGAGACTAGTAAGAGAGTGTTCAGCAGATTATGCAGATACATAGATAAATGCATAGATATTATCTATAGTTAGTATATGCTACACGTGAACCTCCTAAGTTGGCGCAATTTGATTGGTTCGCTATCTCGGGATATTGGGCAATATCCCATGATTGACATCTCAAACTCGATATTGTTTTCATCGCAAAATGTCCACTAATAACAACAAATAAACCGCTAATAAAACCAAATAAATCCCGGCAAAAAGTGTTATCTTGTTTATTTTTTTTGTTCACTTTTATTTGTTCACGTGTAGTCTATACTAAAACATTTAATTAACAATTATTCACTTCAGGCTCCGTGAATAGTGGGGAATAGGTGAATAGTGGGGAATAGCCTAGATAGAGAGATAGCCTAGTCAAGTCATTATTAATACCAAATGACAAAAATCGTCGGGAATTCATTTAGGTGATTCGGCTCACACAGGACAGTATAGACTACAAGACCACACAGAACAAGGGAGACAACAAGTCTGACTGGACATATACAAAATACATCACATTAAAAATAGACACATGCGTAGATAGATAGATGGATAGATGGATAGATGGATAGATGGATAGATGGATAGATAGATAGATAGATAGATAGATAGATGGATGGACAGATAGAAAGATAATTAAATATGTTCTATTATTTGCCTTGTGGAGCCAGCCAGTCCTTTGCACGTATGCAAATTAGCCATGTGCGCCTAACAGAAGAAAGACTAATATTGAGGAGTCATGCTAAAAACGGATAGCAAGCGAAAGCTAAACCAGACTGTATCAATCACACAGTTTGGGTCCATTCTAATTTATGGTAAGAGGCTAGTCTTATAAATCTTTGCAGTGACTGAATGTTGATGATAAAACAGATTGTTTTGCATAAGATGAGTGTGTGCGACTGTGCGTGTGTCCTTTCTGGCTTCGGCATACTGCATGGTATGAAGAGCTTGTGGTTAGTTGTGGTCTTAGTGAAGCAGCCTAGCCTTGAAGTTGGATAAGTTGGAGTGATTGTGTACGGGTGTGCGAGAGTGAGAGAGAGAGCACACCCGCCGTGGTGATGTTTTGCTTGTTGTGGGCTGTCTGTCAGCATCCGCCGGGTTTGACGATGTGATTTGTGTATGTGTTCAATGTACTTCTGTCTGGTCGTATTTGCGGTAGATTGATGGTTAAATAATGTCACACCACGATCGGTCATACTTGCAGGCACTCATTTGCAAGTGCACTGATTGCTAGTCCAATAGGCTATACCTGCCATTTATTCAGTTTATTGCTCTTCTGAGTGCGCCAGATTGGTGCCAATTATTGTCGTGTTTGCATTGTAATGCACAACTTTGCCTCTCCTTGTTATAAATCAACATGCATCCAAACAACTTTAGCCAATACAGCCTCCTGTGTTGCTTTAAAATATATAGCATATCAGATTATCAAAAAATGTGCGTGTTGTTATTTAGGCTTAATACTAATTGTCTTGCATCAATGAATTATTGAAATGTTAGAGGCCTACTGCAAAAAAGTATATCGGTCTTGCGCAACAATCGGGAGATGGGGACCCCCGAATATTGACGGGTATTTCGCACACTGGGTAAAATGAGGCTTAGAAATAAACACTAGGCAAAGATGTTGTTACTGGAGCTTGTACCATCAAAACCTGGGATAACTAATCGGAAATCAGGTACGATTTATTAGGGATTTTCTGGGGGGGATTTCACAGGTGGGACTGGCAAGGTAGCTCATAGCATTATGCCTTCTATTTCTAGATCTTCTGACTAAGTTTACCGGTACTTATCTGATCGACATAACCGCTGTCACTAGATATAAAGAAAACCTTGATTTTCACTCGGTGCTATTGAATGAAAATAAAAATAAATAAAAGTGCCGTTATTGTATGCACTGCTGTTCATTGACTAGCTCCAGCACTCGTTGCTGCGTTGCTAAATGATAGCAACTCTCCACTCATTCTCCTCTGACCATGCATTTAATTGGCTTTGACCGCCGTCAGTTCTCGGCAATTCCTCATTCGCCCTCTCACGTCTGACAGGTTCGAAATTATACGGCTGTGGGCCACCCATCATACATGTTATTTGTGGTTCTTGCCACCTCTTAGACCCCATAGTTCTAGTACTAGGTTGAGGCTACCTTCCACCACGTCTCCCTAACGTGACGTCATCGCCGAATGGAAAACACCTGTTACTGCCAAAAACGCCAAAAACTGGACTTTAACACTATTTAGGAGACATTTTATAAATGATATACATATTTTGAGTGCTTTATGTACCCATTAATCAAAACTTCAGGTTAACCTCCACGTAGGCCTTTAAGCTTTGCTACATAGTCCCGCCCCTCTCTCGCATTTGCACTGGAAGAGTCCCGTTGCAGGTGTTGGGCCGGGAAACAAGAACGCCCCGGGGAAGGAGGGGTAGTAATGACCTCTCCTCCCCCTCTCCTCAGTTCTACTCGGGCCACCGCTCACCCCACATCCCGTTCCGCCTGCTGCACCTGGTGTGGACGCACGCCCGCCACCTGGCCGGCTACGAGCAGCAGGACGCCCACGAGTTCCTCATCGCCGCGCTGGACGTGCTGCACAAGCACTGCAAAGGTCCCGCCCCCACGGCCACGCCCACACTCACACAGAGCACACGGGCACAGTCCGGACGGAGCTGCCGGGTGCAAAGGCCTTTTTAGGAGGGAACCTGAGTGCATGTCATGATTGGACTGAGAAGGGTCACTGGCTCCACTTGATGCACAAAGCACTTTACATAAAAAACAAATGATTATTAGATAATGGTCATTGTAATGTTTGGTAAAGTGGGTTGCATTTTAATGCATGCAATTTAAGTTGAGTAGTTGTAATCAAGATGTATGAATCGGCTCTTTCTCATTATCATTTGTCTTGTGTGTGTGTGTGTGTGTGTGTGTGTTTGTGTGTGTGTGTGTGTGTGTGTGTGTGTGTGTGTGTGTGTGTGTGTGTGTGTGTGTGTGTGTGTGTGTGTGTGTGTGTGTGTGTGTGTGTGTGTGTGTGTGTGTGTGTGTGTGTGTGTGTCTCTCCCAACAGATGACAATGGGAAGAAGGCCAACAATCCAAACCACTGCAACTGTATTATCGACCAAATCTTCACGGGGGGCCTGCAGTCCGACGTCACCTGTCAAGTCTGTCTGTGAGTGTGTGTGTGTGTGTGTGTTGTCACTGGATGCAATCTATATTGTTATGATTATCAATTCAACACTACCCCTTTCATACAATAGATATTATTATTTACACAAGTCAGTTTTAAGTTTGGTATCTGTTACAGAAACAAAATGTCTGCTATGACGTGTGAGTGAAGGTCTAGCGTTTGGCTCCAGGCGATGGTACACATAGCCCAGAGCACCCACAGCTGACACACTGCAGCAACGGAGGCTCACAGGCTCCGTGGTGCTTTGACTCTGCTGCCACCCGGTGGCCTGGTTTAGTGGTGTCATAGTTACATGCAGTAAGTAAGTTATTTACATACATCATGTAAATAATTACATGACAATATTGATGACTATATGCTCTGTAAGGTGACCTTGGGTGTCTTGAAAGGCGCCTCTTAATTAAATGTATTATTATTATTATTATTATTATTATTATTATTATAATTGATGCTTCCCTACAAACACTGAATTGATACCTTGATAAGCTGAGGTCTTTGGTCCTGACTCATAAATAAAATTATAATTGTGTTTCAAATGGAGCCCATAAGTGACCCATGCCAGCAGCCAGACCAATGGCCACCCTGACTTAGATGAATCTCTGAAGCTAAGCAGGTGTGGGCTTGGTTAGTACTGGATTGGAGACCAACTGGGAACACTGAGTTGCTGCTGGAAGTGGTGTCAGGTGTTGGCCAGTAGGTGGCACTCTTCCCTCTGGCCCAAAACATCAATCCCCGTAAAACCGAGGTGGTGACTCACTGAGGTCATAAAAGATCCCAGGGCACCAATCGCAAAGAGTAGGGGCTTCCCCGGTGTCCTGGCTAAAACTGCCCGCCCAGGCTCATTCAATCCGGCCCCCTAATCATCCCCCTGTATAATTGTCTTATTCATTAATTCCCTCACTCTCCACCTCAAACTGGTGTGTGTGGTGAGGGTTCTGGCGCAGATTGGCTGCCGTGCATCACCCAAGTGGGTGCTACACACTGGTGGTGGTTAGTGAGGATCCCCCCCCCCCCCCTTCACTGTAAGCGCTTTGAGTTTCCAGAAAATAAAAGGGCTATATAAATTCAATGAATTATTATTATCATTACCTAAATCACAACTTCTTACAGGATTGTAAAAGGAATCTGAGTAATATCTTGGTTTTGTAATTGTGTTGGGTGTCATTTCAGCAGCCCTGAGTCATTTCTACCCTTTGCCTGTAGAATAACTCACGAAATCTCACTCTCCACTCTCTCTGTCCAGACACCCAGACCTGTCACAACCTGCACCTATTTCTTTCCTTTTCACAAACTCATTGCATCATGCATTGTTCACGACTGACCTCCCATTTGGGGATGAACCATTAAGACGAGGGGCCTGAATAGGAATGCAGAGGTTTGGCTTCAACCCCTGTCGTGAGTGACACTACCGCCCTTCTGCCTCCACCCCCCTCCCCCCCCCCCCCCAGCGGCGTGTCCACCACCATCGACCCCTTCTGGGACATCAGCCTGGACCTGCCCGGCTCCTCCACCCCCTTCTGGCCCCTCAGCCCCGGGGGCGACGGATCGGCCCTCAACGGGGAGACACACACTTCCTCCTCCGGCGCCACCACGCTCACAGACTGCCTGCGCAGGTAAGCACTCAGGCCGCGTCCACACGGAGCCGAAACGGGCGAAAGCCATCCGGTTTCGTTTTATGCGGTTCAGGAATATCTCCGTAAAGACGGAGTCAGTGCGAATCCGCATCGAGCTGTAGAAACGCTGTAGTAAATATTCAAGGCGCTGGTTCTCCACAGAAAAAAGTGGAGCGTATCAAGCCTGCGCGCATACAGCCTGCGCGCTGTATACGAACATTCAGTCACGAGGAGATTCAACCTTTTAAGAGCAGAAATACTTCTTAATGTACAGTCAGTAATTACATTTATCAGGGGGCTTTATTTAAAGCTACAAAATTCCCCCAGCTGGTCATCACACAGGTAGACACTCAGATGTGTCATCACACAGGTAAACAAAGCTGTGACATCACAAGGTAGACACCCGGGTGTGACATCCCACAGGTAGGCATGGCAGTGACATCACAAAGGTTGGCAGTAAAAAGTAAACATTCAAGTTAAGATTTTCTCTCTTATCGTATATCACAACTTCTCACATGAGGTCTACATGCTTCTTTGTTTTGCAACATATTTACCTCACTCATTGTCTGTCTGTCTGTCTGTCTAGATTCACCCGACCAGAGCACCTCGGCAGCGGGGCCAAGATCAAGTGCAGTGGTTGCCATAGTTACCAGGAGTCCACCAAGCAGCTGACCATGAAGAAGCTCCCCATCGTAGCCTGCTTCCATCTCAAAGTTAGTGTAATAATAATGCTTTTCATTGATTCCTGCCCTGGCAAGTTGTGCTAAATAATGAAATCATTCAAAATAATTGCAAAGATAACCCAACTACAATGACAACAACTTTATGAATGAATAAATTAAATAATTAACTCTCTCAGCATGTTGGTGCATCTGCTTCCACACACATGTTGTTTTAACCCAATCATCTGCCCTTCATTTGACCCAGTGAGCATATGTGTTTGGCACCCCACTAATAAGCCTTTCACACATGCACCGAAAGTCTGCACTTCTCTGTATATTCCCTGGTATTTGTGGACAAAAATGTCCGAAACTTCTCAGAGTCTTAATAAATGCAGTATTGACATCACCACAAGAAGAGTCAGCATTACGGAGTTTGAAGCCTCACCCGCCATCTCCGATGTGCTGTAAACAAACCACTGGCACTTCTCCTGCATGCCTTTGGCCTTACATCCTGCCTCCTACACACTCTACCAAGGCGCCGTGATTCGCCTAAAGTATACGGGGTATCTCCCAATTCCCAATACACAGCACATGACCGCACTCCTGCGATGTGCTGCATGTGTAAAAGGACAACTCCTGATCATCTTCGGATCAGATGCTCCAGAGTTGATCCTGTGTTCATGTGTGAAAGGCCTGACAGTGGTTTAGAAGTTACCCAAGGTTGGGAAACACTGATCGGGACTACTTCTCCAAAAATGGTTGATCGATTATTGTCATCTAAATGTATAGCGAAGTACTTTAATCATCCCACCCTTCCTCCCTCCCTCCTTCCCTCCCTCCCTCTCTCCTTCCCTCCCTATCTCCTTCCAGCGGTTCGAGCACTCGGCCAAGCTGAGGCGGAAGATCACCACGTACGTGTCCTTTCCCCTGGAACTGGACATGACCCCCTTTATGGCCTCCAGGTGAGCTTAAATGATGTTAGAATTCTGAGGTCTTGAGTACTCAACATTTGTGAGAGTATATTAATTTGAATTACCATAACTTTTGGTGAATTTCATCTCCCAACTGATCGCGGTTGCTTAATTGCTTAGTTGCTTGGTTGCTGTTGCAAAGGCTTTTGTGTCTCCTTGTTTTCGAGCACCTCTTCCCTCTCTTGTGTGTTTCAGTAAGGAGAGTCGTATGAACGGCCAGTACCAACAGACTACAGACCCCTTCAACAACGATAACAAGTACAAAAGACAAACACCTATTTCCATTCAGTCCCATAATGCCTAATCTGTGTATGACATTGAAGATGTACACCAACTAGACGGCAAACACATCCTTTGCTGCCCTAACCACTGTCTCCTGCCTTCAGGTAGACACATCAGTCCTACAGTGGTGCTCAATAGATAAAACATCTAGCTGGCCCCTCAGTCGATAAACGCCTTGAATGAGCTGTAGGCAGAGATGGATGGATTGATCGATTGATGGATGGGTGGTGAGATGAATGGATGGATTGATGGATACTTTATTCATCCCTGGGGTACCTTGGGGGTGAAAGACAATGTAAAAAATATCAATAGCAAAGTATGAAAGTTACAATAGAAAATAAAGTACAATCATTTTAAAGTTATTATTAAATTAATATTATTGCAGTTATATGTGCAGTAAAAATATATGTTAACAGGCACTTTCCAGAAGCTCCATTTTGGGGTCTCAGATCAGACTATAGATTAATATCTAAAGTCTGACAATAGATTCATATCTAAAGTCTGACAATAGATTCATATCTAAAGTCTGACTATAGATTCATATCTAAAGTCTGACTATAGATTAATATCCAAAGTCTGACTATAGATTCATATCTAAAGTCTGACTATAGATTCATATCTAAAGTCTGACTATAGATTCATATCTAAAGTCTGACTATAGATTTATATATAAAGTCTGACTATAGATTCATATATAAAGTCTTGACTATAGATTCATACATAAAGTCTGACTATAGATTTATATATAAAGTCTGACTATAGATTTATATATAAAGTCTGACTATAGATTCATATCTAAAGTCTGACTCATATCTTGAGTCTGGCAAAAATGTGTCTTTGCGTGAAGGGGGTTTCCCTTTCTTTCGCTTCATATTTGTTTTGACTGATCATGTTGGAAGTTCTGCTATTGCATAGGGCTGCTGGATCCCTGATTAGCATTAAAATAAACGGTTGCAAATAACCTGCTGTTAGTTTCTTTTTGAGTGCTTTGTTGTCTAGTAGTTGTATAACCACTCTCATCCCAAACCCATTCCCCATCCAAACTGAACGGTTCCTCCTCTCTGTTTGACGTAGGTACAGTCTGTTTGCGGTGGTGAACCACCAGGGGACGCTAGAGAGCGGCCACTACACCACCTTCATCCGGCAGCACAAGGACCAGTGGTTCAAATGCGACGACGCCATCATCACTAAGGCAACCATCAAGGACGTCCTGGACAGTGAAGGGTGAGACCTATTCTTGAACCGTTTTTAGTTTCGGATTTAATTTTATCGTGTTCTGAAATTGTTGTGTTTTGAAATGTAAGAAAGTCTGATCTCCGTTAACTGGGTTACCAGTTGACCAGTCATTCATAGGAACTAAGAGAACTGAAATTGCGTTGCGGTCGACTGGACAAATGATACATAAATTCATGACTCATTCAACTCTACAAGTAGACAAATCTGCATAGTAGGTTTCGGGAAACAAAAAATGAAGGCTTGTCATTGAGGTGTGAAACTAAAGTTGTGCCCCCCCCCCCCCCCCCAGGTACCTTCTGTTCTACCACAAACAGTTTCTGGAGTACGAGTAGACCCCTGTAGACCATCATCCTCCGGCTGGGATCATAGAGCACATCTTAATACTCATCCTTAGAGACGAGCGGATGAACAGAACCCGCTGGAGAGGTCGTTTTCTGATTCTCACACGGACACAAGCTGATGAGCTGACGTTTGGCCAGCAGACATGCGTTTCCACTGCACAATAAACTAACATCACCCCATCCTGTTAGGGGGGGGGGGGGGTGTGCTCTCTCCAGCACATGGTTACGTCGCGTCATGCATAGAGCAAGTTGCACTTTTTTTCAGCGCCCTCGTCTTTGCACCAACACAATTCTGTGACCGTATTTAATCCCCCCGCAGACTCGCCTCTCTCCTAGGCAACTCAAATTGATCCGCTGAAGAAACAACCAATCTAAAACAACAAGGCGGAGACGGGATCAATAGACCCGAAGGAAAGGCTTTGGTCCTGGGCCGCGGCGTTGGGGACGCACGTCGACGAACACGCGAGCGGGTCGAAGACGTCGTACGCACCTCTGTGCTCGAGCGTTGGCAGGAACCGGCCTTAAAGCTCGCTGACACACCCGGTCGTCGTGGCCGGTTCCTCTCCACTCGCTGCACACTGTTCATGTTCACTTATCAGCGGATCACCTGTGGAGCACCGATCCCGTCTCCCCAGCTACACCTGACCAATCCTTTAACCTATTTATGCATTTTCAACCAACTGTGGCCCATGGGAGGGTGGGATGGACCAATGGTATTTCATAAGGATGAGATTTGATTAAAGTGGCGGATACTGGGGCGATACTTTACGTTGCCATTTTTGTTCTAAAAAAGTTTGCACACGAGGAAGCAAAAGGTTAGCTGTGTTTTTAATCATTGTCTTACGTAACCTGTCTTTGTTTGTTATTGTTTATATTTGTGTGATGTCACGCAAACCTGGTGTGTGTTTTGGTGTTTGTGATGGCAACGTTGTGGTGTGGTCTAAGGTGTGTGTGTGTGTGTGTGTGTGTGTGTGTGTGTGTGTGTGTGTGTGTGTGTGTGTGTGTGTGTGTGTGTGTGTGTGTGTGTGTGTGTGTGTGTGTGTGTGTGTGTGTGTGTTCCAAAAGGTGTTGATGCTGCAGTGTATATGCAGTTGCATGTTGATTTAATGCCATGTGTATGATCATGTGTGTGACTTTTATTTGTGTGTGTGCGTGCTGCTGTAACTTGTGCATGTGAGATATGGCCTCAAATGTGAGTGTTGGTGTTATGTGTGCGTGTCTGTGTGTGCACTGAATCGACTAAAAATTTAGATCTAACTTGACAGAAAGTTTAGTCTTAATGGCTTCCTGTTCTCCTTAAGGCTGAGGGAGGAGATTTTGCTTTCCCATTCAGTATCACTATAAACGGCTATTATTATTTTTTGAATAGTAATTGTATTATTATAATTAATGTTCATGAAACAGTAGGTGAACTTGCATTGGAACCAAGTTAATTTCCCCCAACCAGTCAGCTGAAAAAAATATTCCATTATTCGACATTGAATACTTTAAATACGACAGAATTTTTGCAACGTGTGTGTGTGTGTGTGTGTGCGTGTGTGCGCGTATGCACGTGCATGGTCCGCGTGTGATTTGTGTTGTGTACTGAATCAGTACTTGCATTAAGCATGAATTTGGACGCTGGATAATGACCGTTTCCTAGGAAAAGTTCTTTTTTTTCTCTGTCATGTATGTGTGTGTGTATTGGGTATGTACTTTTTAATTTTTAAAGAGACATGTTGGAACTACTGGAGTGAGTTATTGATGGGGGGCCAAAGGCTGGAGGGGACTGACGGAGAAGACCCACTCTCCACCTGTCACGCAGGGCCACGTGTGAACCGGACTCGTTGATGTAGACTCACAGTTAAAGGGGACATGTTATACCACCAGGTGTGAGTGGGATTAGCCTTACAAGCCGTTTCGAAAATCTGCCCCATATGACATCACTAGATGGAGTGTCCACCTAGATCTGTGCTGGATAGATGAGCAACGTTTACTTCAGTCCAGTGGGTAGGCTGGTAGGCTGATCTACCCAGCACAGATATAGGTGGACACGCCCACTAGTGATGTCATATGGGGCAGATTTTTTAAATGGCTTGTAAGGCTAATCACACTCACACCTGGTGGTATAATATGTCCCCTTAAAAATAAAAACCTATACCTCTAATATTAACCGTGTGCTGTAGAGTTATTCACACAATGACACATTATGTCACACCGATTTATTTCATACAGACACATAAGAATACTCTTATTTGTACAAAGTTTGACACAAATGAATCGACTTTAAACAATCTCTTGATTTTTTACAGCCAAAAGTCTTCGAGGGCTGACATCGTTATTGGGTTCATCCCAACTATAGTTAATAGAAAAACATGTGTTTGAACTTTAGATGGTTTAGAGGTTTAGATAGAATCATGTGTATCTAAAGAAAAACAATCAAAGCGTGAAGAGAAGTGAGTTTTTCCACAACGAAAAGTTCTATCTACAGCCTTAGATTGTACCCTTCACCAGAGAATAGTACTCACGACTAAAAGGGTAACACCGGTGAATAACCATAACTCACTTAGCCCAAGATAACAAACGATAAGGCTCCTCTCAATCCTTTAGGCTCTATCATCTGTTGCTTGGCAGCTTGCTATGCCAGGGGATATAGGGATGGGTAGGTTGCCCTCTCGCCTCCAAAACCAGACCACAATGTTGGTAGCCTGGGGCAAGAGTATAGTGTACAGACGGTAAAAGCCTACTTGTCGAAAGTGTTCTGGAACCACACCATAGGTACAGCTATCAAAATAAGTCATACCATGGTATCATATTATGTACCATGTTTTTTTTTATAACAAACAAACCAAAATATAGATTTTGTTGTCTAACCCACAGTTTCTGGAATCACAGGTGTAGAGGCTAAGGTGGAGGACTCCATCCTCAATCTCTGCAACACCTCACTAATATATCAGTTGCTTTGTATAATAAGCGTGGCTAATATCTCCCAAAGACATGGACTACATAGTAGATGGTAAATGAAGCGCCAGTGGGTTTCCAAGTCATTTCACAGGCTTGGATCTCCCCGAATCCACCTCGGATTGCCCCAACGGCCCTGCTCCTCTTGACCCCACCCGGTGCCGCTGTGCTGAGGGGAGGAGAAGGAGGAGGAGGTCTGCTGGTGGAGGGAGTAGATTAGCTTGGCCTCACCCACTGCCCCCCGACACGGGACTCTGAGGTCCGGGAAGCAGTGGGTGCACTCGCAGCTCTCCGTGGGGTTGGATGTGCAGGCGGACAGGGGCTCTGTGGAGGGTGACGACAGGGTTTTTTATTAGCCGTTCCATGGTGTTACACTAGGGGGCAGTATAGACCAATACACTCTTGATAGAAAATAACGGAAGAGCGAGAAAAACTGGCGGCGGCAGGAGGGAAAGCCTCTTCTAGTGGTTTGCGGAGTGTTTACCTAACATATGCTTCACTCCCTTCCAATTTAAAAGATATTAAAAGTATAACCATACCTCTTTGATAAATCTTTGCAACTTCAAAGAAATGTATGCAGCTGACCCTTACAAACTGCAGTAGGATGTCAGGCTTACAGTCAGGGCAGTTTCTAGGTTTCTGAAATATCCGGGGCTTAGCCCAGAGGGAAAGGGAAAATACGCGAGTTAATTTTTTTTGTATGCTTTATTGCCCACGCAAATTTTTTCAGAATGCTTTAAATAATGCGCTTAATATAGCTTTAAATAGCTTCCTGACTGCTGTGCTGCTTATCCCCAGACATCTAAAGTTCTGGGGATAAGCAGCACAGCATATAATATATAGACCTTACATATATATAGGTATATATGACTGGAGATAGGATAGGTTAATTCACTTGAGGTGGTAACAGTCTGGTTATGTTTTTAAATCGTTTATTCTCTTGCCAGAAGGACAATCCAGAAGGAGTAGGCCACTTTGAGCTGCCCCTGGAAACCCCATGTTTGTTTTTAATGTAAAGCAAGCAAAAAAAGGTATTTTTTACTTTTTTTATACAATTCGGGGCTAATTAAATAATATCCGGGGCTTTAGCCCCGAATGAAACAGCCTAGTGACGCCACTGGTTACAGTTGAGAGCATAGAGGCCAGAGGGCACTACATTACGGGACCCTTTTCCGTTGGAAGGGCACCCAGAAGGGACGTTTTATGCCATTGTAAAAACCCTTTATGTGCACTTTTCCTCATAATATAGTTGCACCCTAGATAGCACTCAATCATTTTCTTCCAATTTGATTGGAAGCCAATAGGGCACTTGTTCTCATTTCCGCTACTCTAGAGGGCATTTTAGCGATGCAGAGCCTGCCAGCGTTGGGTGCACGCCCAGGCAGGCGTTTATTTACACATCTCGTAGGCAACACGGATCTATTTAGTGGTTCCGTCTGTCCTTGGTTTTTATACAGGCTTCGATTGAGCTTTCCCCCTCACTGCCAAAAAATGAAGTTCTACCTTCTGCCACATCTCCATTGCTGTGCCTCCTGCTTTTGGGTGTTTGTCAGAGCCAAAAGGTCCTGGGTTTGATGGCTGACCATTGTGTCCAACCCCTAAACTAGCTTCTTAATGACAATCTTAGACCCCCTGTAGGAAACTTTAAATGGCCGTGTAACTATAAAGACATCTTTTTATTTTCAATAACATTGCTGTAGGCCTACTACCTTTTCTCTGTGTTCATTATTTAATGTAAATGCAACTTTAATTAAGTATTCAATCATATATATTGGCAAAGGTTGTTAAACTCCCAGCTAAAAGGCGCAGCGGTCGATCCCTAGTGTCCTCAGTCAACCTGTAGGCATCCTTGAGCAAGATTCCCCTACAGCCCCTCAATGTATCTAACAACGTCCGCTAAAAGACTTATGGTGAGAAAAAACTAGAATTTATAGGTTCAGCGATGAATGCTCATATATTCAGACAAGCCTGCGGAAAATATCTGAAGTGATGGTCTCTGCATCAACAGACCCAAGGCTACATTGTCTGGGAATCTTGTCTGTATAGAATATATTCTGGGTTCACTTGAGGAAATACTGAACAGTATTTAGTTTGCAGATGGTTATTTGATCCAAAATGACTTGCACTGTTCTCAGATACAGAATATAGGGGTTAGACACTACAGAGAAAGTTCATTAAGGAGCAGGTGGGTGTTAGATTTTACAGATACCTCAGTAGTAAATAAGAGTCAGACCAGTACAGAGGAAGTTCATTAAGGAGCAGGTGGGGATTAGATTTGACAGATACCTCAGTAGCAGATAAGGGTTAAACAGTGCAGATGCAGGTCAATAAGGAGCAGGTATGGGGGTTGCTACAAATCTTGCTCAGTGATACCTTTTGTAGGATGTGGGCATTTGGGTGTTTGACCTTATAGGAGTCAAACGCCCTATACACACTATTGACTGCCTCTATGATGAAACATACTGAAAAAGTAATGGTTTTTGACTCTAGATATAGAATCAAAATTTAAAAACACCTGGAGAAACCCCCATTTTCCTGTATCATTTGCATGCTTCTTTCAGTTGAATTATAGACTTTAGAGATCTGCTTTAATAAATCACAACCACCAAATAGAAGAAAAGATCACTCGGACAAACTCACGCTTATACATCCTCCCATTCTCCCCCCCGTCGCCTTGGCCATCATCCCGGCCCCTCTGCTGAACGTTTCCCACCAGCTGGGGGATCACCGAGGGCCCAGGCTTCACCGGCCTTGGGCTTCTCTTTCTGGCTGTTCTCAGGAACACCAGCAGAGAGAGGCCCAGGATACACAGCAGCACGAGGACACAAAGGCCCATCAGGGAGTACAGCAGGGGGATGGAGACAGGCAGCAGGACAGCTGAGTGAACCTGGGAGTGTCCTGGTCCACACGTGGAGGTGGTGGTGGTGGTGGCGGTGGGGGGGGTGGGGGTGGGGATGGTTGGTAGTGGTGTGGCTGTAGAAGGAGAATTAGGAAGTGGAGAAAGCCCTGATTGGAGTTGTTCATCATCATTGAATGCATCATTGAATTTGGTGTCGCCGATAATCCGATATATTGTGAGGACTGTAGAGAGTAAAATCCTGAATGAATGTAAATACAGGAAGTGAGGCTGATCAAAACGTTGTTTTGCCATGTCTCGCATGAGAAACGCTCTGGCAGTTTGAAACACGACAAGGTGTCCCCACCAAGACACATCATTTCACGAATCATCACTCAACAATCGAGCCAACACTATTACTACCAATAACATTCCTATGCTCCTATGCTTCCGAAATGGAGATGGTCATTGCGATGTGAAGTCACGATGTGCAAGCCCTGTTTTAATAGGCAAACCTCATTTCAAAGGGGACCAATATTTTTTAGAGCTACGAAGGTTCTCTCTCTCTCTCTCTCTCTCTCTCTCTCTCTCTCTCTCTCTCTCTCTCTCTCTCTCTCTCTCTCTCTCTCTCTCTCTCTCTCTCTCTCTCTCTCTCTCTCTCTCTTCCACTATGACTGTTTGGTTTATTACACACCACCTCTCTCTAAATCTTGCTGCATGAAGACGTGCATCCACCTACCCACCCTCCCCTTAACTCTTTGCGTGATTGGTTCCTGCCCAAAACTAAATAAGTCTCTCGCCCTCTCCTCCTCTCTCCCCCCCCCCCCCCCCCCCCCCCCCTTCAATCTCTCGCTTCCCTCTCTCCCCCCTCCCCTCCCCCGTCTCTCCTCCTGCTCTTTTCCCTCTCCCCCTCCCCTCTCTGATGGCCCACACACCTGCTGTGTCGGAGGGACCCGGGGGTCCTTATGTGTGTGCCCAGGTGGAGGCTGCGCTCCCTGGGATCCACAGGGAGTTGCGTGAGGGCCAACTGTGTGTGTGTGTGTTTGTGTTTGGGGGTGGGGGTGTGGGGGTACTCACTGAGGCAATACTGGCTGCACTCCTGCGGGTGCCTCCCGCACAGGTCGGCACAGCGGATGCACTGATGCCGCCCGAGGTCGTAGTAGTGGCCTCCCATGGCGGTGCAGTTAGCCACTGCAGAGCACCGCACAGGATTTCTTTGTTTTTAATCTTTTGGCTTATTTTACTACATCATTCTTATTCTGAAGCATGTAGCCGTTTTGATTGTGTGTGTATCTGCCCCCCGGTACACATGCAAGTGTGTTGTTTGTTTCTGTATTTGTGTGTATACACACCGCAAATATCCTATACTGGAAACCTGTGTTCGCATAGGTGCACGTTTGTGTGTGTATTTGTGTGTGTATGCGTGCACCTGCATGTGTGTCTGTGTGCGCGTGCATGTGTGTCTGGATCTGTGTGTGCTTGCAGGTGTCGTCTGTGTGTGAATGTGTGTGTGCGTAGAGGTTTGCATCTGATTTGATTTGTGTGTGTGTGTGTGTGTGTGTGTGTGTGTGTGTGTGTGTGTGTGTGTGTGTGTGTGTGTGTGTGTGTGTGTGTGTGTGTGTGTCTGTGTGTGTTTAACCTTACCACAGTGCTCGGTACACATTGGCTGATGGCATAACGTTTCACAGGCCACGCATTCATCAATCAGAGTGTACCGCCAAGTACCGTTTGGACACGGTTTACCCATCTGGAATAGTGGACGGACAGACAGACGGACAGACAGATTGACAGACAGAGGGTCAGACAGTCAAGGTGCTTGCTCCCTTGTCTGATTGTGAATGTTGGGCCAGAAATGGCCACCGCCTTTTACAACTTCATTACCAACCGACCGTTCTTCTGACAACAGCCAACACACCAACCCCCAATGCACACGGCCCACTGGCCAGACGTTGTGGTGTTTGTCGGGTTGGTAGGGCGGGTAGACCATGGAAAAGATGGACGGAAAGATAGACGTGCACACAGATCTCCAGTCAGACAGGTTAAGGTAGGACAGACGGATAGAGAGGCAGGCAGACAGAAAAAAGGATGGACAGACAGACAGACGGCGGACACACAGATGGCCACTCCGGATGGACAGACAGACAGGCTGATCAATGAACGATTGGGGAGACAGGGAAAGATGACGGTTAGACTGACAGTTGCAGTCAGACAGACTTGCTGATGGCCACGGGAAAGCGAGGCAGAAAGGCAGTAAATACGTTTTGCAGACTGCTTGCATTGTGGATAAATTAGCATTGAAGCGTAACAAAATGATAGCTAAAAAAAAAACCTTATTAAAAGGAATCCCAGCAATTAATGGCATCCATTCAAAAGACTTCCCATCACCCAATAAAATATTTGGACCTCCCTTTGACCTTAGTTTGATATTTGTTTGTTAATTTGTTTTATTTGTTGTTAAGAAACACATGCTTGCTGCATGGCTGCCATGTAATATGAGGTGCCTTTTGTAATCCTTGTATAGTATATGTGTTATGATTAGCATATATTATATAGATTCAGATTTATAAATACGACATAGCTTCAAATTAAGCCTTTAGATTTAGGATTTTGATTGAAATACAAGATTTTGATTAAGATATACCATCTCGATTTCGATTCAGGATGTAGATTTAGATTCAATATTTAGATTTAACATATAATTCTAATTTTTATATATGTGAAAAAGTGACTTGGAAATTGCAATACATTTTGTAGGGGTGTTTATTTGCTAAATCTGGGGGATTTAAACCAAGTTCGAGCTATCTGGAAAGATCACTTTATTCAGCAACAAAAGTTTACAAACGGCACACCATAACGTAAACGTGTCGGATTAAAATGGCCAAGTAGTGGAAAAACATAATAATTCAAAACCCTTCTTCTTACCTTTAATCCAAGAAACAAGAATTGGATCAAAAAGATTGAGACGTCCAGTCCATTACGATTTACGTTCCACCGTTCCTTGACAACCCTGGCCAATGCTCCTCCACTCTAGAAAAACGCTCCTCCACTTTAGAAAAACGCCCTGGGTCGTTCTGTTCCCCTTCAGTGAGCCCAGAGTCAGCGGGCCCTGACGTCCCTCCACCCCTCAACAGGTTTCACGCCTCGCTCTCAGCCCCGCAGCAGTCACGCTCCCCGGCGATTGACTTTGGAAGGTTATTTTTAGTAAGTTTGTGTGACAATTTGTTCTTCCCTTACTTTATCTTAATTTTTGGTTTTTACACGAAGTTAGTATGACGCAAATGGAGATGACATTATTATTAAAAAAAAAAAAGAATTATTTTGAAATGGTTTGAAATTAGTTCAGGGGGTAAAGTAGAACTATTGACGCCTGTGACTTTTTTTTAAAACGTCATCTAGGTCTGTGTTTCCTTTCAGATGTTTAATATTTATTTATATTACATTTTTCATGTTTATCAACTGTGCATAGAGTTTAACCATTAAAGGCACCCAGTGCAACTTTCGAGGCTTAAAAATAAACATTCAATTTCTAGTCTTTTTTACACGTAGTAAGTTTCAATAACTCCATACCATTACATACCGACATTCAAGCAGCAAAGATGAGACGTCGTTGTGTGGTGAGAACTGATAGAAAATCGATAACAACAACAATGCCGCCATTTTCTTTATTTTTTGTAACCTACAATAAATAAAGCAGGCTTCCAGTCAATGGAAAAATGGCTTCTCCCCACCGGCGATTGTTGTTGTTTATGATTTTGTATCAGTTCTCACCGCACAGCGACGTCTCATCTTTGCTCCTTGAATGTCGATATGTAATGGTATGGAGTTATTGAAACTTACTACGTGTAAAAAAGACTAGAAATGGAATGTTTATTTTTCATTGAATGTTTACATATAGTTGCACTGGGTGCCTTAAAGTCTTCAATTGTGGTTTTCCCTTTCTGATTATGCTTTAAGCAATCTACTATTATTTTTATTTAGGCCTATTCTATTTTGAGGGGTTTATTTGTTGTTTTTTATCCATGTTTTTAATGTGCATTTTAAGATACAAATTTGAGGAATATGTTTATATAGCTAGCCTGCTAGCTACCTCAGCCTCAAGTCTGACTGGACTCAAAACTTGATCGATTGACTCCTGCCCTGCTGATTTGAGCAGGGCCATTTCTATCTTTTGGGGGGCCCTTTGTAATATCTTGCTTCAGGCCCTCTGTTTTGCAAAACTATGGTGGGGGGTTTCCGAACCAACAAGCAGGTCCATGCAGTAATTGACTTAAACAAGTGAAGTCTGCGCAACCCTATAATGCTTAAGCTGGTGAGCTGGTCAAAAGTTTTGGGGCAGTGGCTTCGGAGGGGGACTTGAAGGGAGGGTTTCTTCATTTTTCGGTTTGAAACTTTCAATATGTTGCTTGCTCTGGCTGGTTTCTCCAAGTCTCCCATTTTTTTTTTTTTTTTTTGTGTAACTGGTGCTTTCACATATACTTTCTTAGCTTCCCTCCAAAGTACCAGCATCCGTAGTATCATTTTCATTGCCATGCCAGATATTGTTGACCTTGTTCTTAGTTCCCCCTTCTTTCATTCTTTCTTGCATGTTTCACCGTAACATCATTAAAGCGCGCACACACACACACACACACACACACACACACACACACACACACACACACACACACACACACACACACACACACACACACACACACACACACACACACACTATACAACTCTGTAAAAAAAATCTCTTTGAAACATCAGTCCATCCCCTCTGCCACCTCCCATGCACACTTTCTAAATTATTCGTCATATTTTGAACCACATTCTCTGAAAGTCAAACAGGGATTCCCTGCAGTCATGCCAGCACTGTGGTACTGTGGCGTCTGTTTTCTCAGTCTTAGCTTAGACTCTAGCAGAATAATTCTGTCTGTCAAGCTTTTTAAGAGAGTAAAAAGGAGTAACAACCAAGCACACGTTAGGCCAGGGAGGAAGGATTTAATTAGGATCAGGGTGATTAACTAGTATTTAGCAGGCAAATTGCTGTATTTCCCGGAATATCGATCCCTATCCAAATCACACATGACGCGTTCGAGGATGTCTCCTGGAACATTGCAGGGAAAGACTGCATGTTTGAAAGGGGCTTATAGTCTGAACATGATTTAAACTAACAGACCAGAGATTTCCACTTAAATTACGTTTGATAAATAATTAAGAATTGCTGAAATTACATGAATTTGGTCACAGTTTCATCAGCAGTTAATAATCATGTTTAAAAAATGTGTCCGCCTTTGTATTTTATTAATAAACCTTTTTCTAACAGAGATATCGTAAAAGAAGAAACAAAGGTGTCGCTCTTAACAGTTATTGTAGGTCTGCTACATTCATGTCAGGGCACGGGTAATAGACTAAACTAGAATCAATAAACTAATGAATTTGAACCAGGGCATGGGTATAATGAGGATTTCACACATTGACCATGGACCCTCTTCATAGAACTCTCATAGCAGGGTAAACACAGGTGAAGCCCCCCAACATTAACATTGGGTAGCTAGGTAGGCAGTTATCTCATGGCTCTATGTGTGTTAAGCAAAAGTGCTTAGCTTTACCCTCTGCCACCTCAGGAGCGTTCATCTCCCATTAGAGGACCTCTCCTAACATAAATCTAGATCATGTCATATCCCATCGGATTATCTCTCCTAACATAACATTACCCTAGATGTTTCCCTAGATTATCTTATATCTATCTGTCTGTCTGTCTGTCTGTCTGTCTGTCTGTCTGTCTGTCTGTCTGTCTGTCTGTCTGTCTGTCTGTCTGTCTGTCTGTCTGTCTGTCTGTCTGTCTGTCTGTCTGTCTGTCTGTCTGTCTGTCTGTCTGTCTGTCTGTCTGTCTGTCTGTCTGTCTATCTAGAGAGATAGATAACATATATCAACATATCAAAGAAGAATCTATCAATAATCCATCATTATATAAATATATATACATTTGAGGCATTACGCTCACATTTACTAGACATTTGTTCCAGTTCTGTCCCGTTGTAACAGTTCTGCCAAGTTGTAACCCTTCTGTCCAGTTGTGACAGTTCTGTCCAGTAGTATCAGTTAACAGATGTAGTAACAGTAGTAACAGTTCTGTTCAGTCATAACAGTTATGTCCAGTCGTAACAGTTCTGTCCAGTCATAACAGTTCTGCCCAGTCATAACAGTTCTGTCCAGAAGTAAGAGTTCTGTCCAGTAGTAAGAGTTCTGTCCAGTCGTAATCGTTATGTCCAGTCGTAACCGTTCTGTGAAGTCGTAACCGTTATGTCCAGTAAATACTCTGGTTTTAAACACTGAGGATCCAGGGGTGCAAGTGTCTTTCAATCTGTAGAGATATGAATCTGAGTTTTTTTTATCTATGCAAGCCTATATTACGTCTATCAACTATTTGAACTCTCTTTGTAACATGTAAAAAAAAAAGACAATAACAAAATGAATGGATGGATTTCTGGAGTTGCTTAACAAGGCTTGGTGTGAACTAGCATGTATTGGAGTCACAGTGAAATCAAAACTAGATTCGTCTGCACCTATTCTCACTTCCTCACCTCGTCCGCAGTTTCACATAACCTCACCTAGTGTGATTTAAACAGAGAGCTCATGTATAGGGATGTGTACCAATACCCAGAACGCACGCAGATGGTTAGTCAAATTCACCAGAAGGCCGAGAGGGAAGAGGGTTCACCGTCTCTAGACCAAAGAGAAATAGGCTGAGTCATGACAAAACAGATAACATGCCTTTTGACAGCTTGGCCGGAACTGGGAAGTAACTGAAGCAAGAAACAAGAAAGAACGGGCTACAGAAAGATGAGGTTGGGTTGGGGTAAAGTACAGTAGGAGAAAACGAAACTTCATAAATAAATGAAAAGAAACACACATTTCAAGCCAAATAAATATCTGGTAAATGCACAGAATGTATGATTAGTAGCTGATATAGGCAGTAGGCTACAATTCAGCAGGCCTCAAATAAATTATTTCACAATTAATAAAAACCACTAGATGGCGTCAGACAGCACTTACTGTAGAGCACAGAGGACCCTTTAATATAAATATAAATTGAATATCAAAACTGCTCGATACATTCACTTTATCAAAGCTGTTCAGTTAGTCCACCAACATGACCTTTAATATTACATTTTTTGTTATTAGACACAACAGCTTTCCAACTTCATCGCATTCAACATCACTCAAACCGCTATGACTAAAGACCACCATAATTTATGAACCAATATGAACTAATATTTCCTGATGAGCACAGCGTGTTCCGTCAGGCCTCGAGCAGCAGCGGGCCACAGATTGCTGCCTGCTCGTTGGCAAGGTGCTGTGCGTGTGAGAGGTGCGGTGTGGAGGCGACCGGGTGTTGGGTGAGCAAGACGATGCGTTCGATGCATAGCATGCAGATCACCACCACACACACACACACACACACACACACACACACACACACACACACACACACACACACACACACACACACACACACACACACACACACACACACACACACACACACACTACTAACTCAGGGTTCGGCAGAATATATCATGAAATGCCCCTTTTTGATCAAAAAAATATAGCAAACCAATATCGATTATAATCGTACAGTGTCTTCTGTCCATTTGGCCACCCAGAACGATCGATGATTACAATTTAATGTAAAATCCATTAAGTGCGACAATAAAACTGTTTGGTCACACAGTTCAGTAGTGAATACACGGCATCGAGCGATCCATTGGTAGTTGGGACATCCCAACTGTTCCGAGCAACATCTTTTAGTATTTAATTTCTTCGACGTGGACCTTTGGTGACCCGGATGTTTTGGGGATGGTGGGCAAGGGGTGAGTGACCAGCTCAATCATAACATAACATATTTTAATAACAAATATCGGATTTCTCATATTTTAGTTGCAAGGCTCAGTAGTTCAAGAGAATATCTGTAGATATATATATATATAGATAACGATATATCCTCATTATCTTCGTTTTTGAAATTTTCCCCCGTCACCATGGAATAACCGCTTGGTGAAAGAAAACTGTAGAAAACTGAAAACTGAACTGAAATTCAAAGCTGTACCAAGCAGATGCTCAGATCTGTCTCCCCCTCTCCGGCAAGGTGTTTTCTCGTTTTCCCCATACACCTGTTGGACTTGCACACACCTGTCATCCATCTCCAGTCATCATCTCTGCTACTTAAGCCCCGGTTCTTCAGCCGTTCATCGCCAGATCGACGTTGTTGCAACTACAGTGGTAGATACCAGTCTCTGCTCAGTTTATTGTTGGATTACCAAATGCCATCCGCCACGTGTGCTCATCTGCCTGCCTGGAATCCATCCTTGCCTGTCCATCTCCTGTTGTTTCCTACTGCTCTCGTCCTCACTACAATAAACCTCCGGTTTAATTCAACATCCGTTGTCTGCGCTTGGATTCCTCTCGTTCGATCATAACAGTACTGTTACCCGTATCTGCTCCTTAATGACCTGTCTTGTACTGTCTAACCCATATCTTCTCCTTAATGACCAGTCGTTGTGCTGTCTAACCCATATCTGCTCCTTAATGACCTGTCTATGTAATGTCTAACCCGTATCTGCTCCTTAATGACCCGTCTCTGTACTGCCTAACTAACCCCTACCTGCTCCTTAATGACCTGTCTATGCACTTTCCAAAAGCTAGCTTCTCCTACAACAAATATATCTGGATTCACTGTTGCTTTGGATTCAAATTATCTCTCAAAGTAATTAATTTCATAGGTCAACTTAAAGCAGCGTGTTGGGTTTGGGGAAAGGAATCCTCGTTAGCTGAAGAGCGCTAATTAGAATGGTTGGCTGAGTGTGAGTATGGTGGGGTCATGTGACGAGGATTTCCTTCAGGCCTCAACAACAAACAATCCCACTAATTATAGCCACGCACACACAAACAATTCACAGGGACAATTTACGCACACACAATTTACACAATTTACAGTTTTTCTTGATTTGTATTCACACAAACAATGGAACTATGCACACAATTCTGAAAACTTGAAGCTCATGTAGTAGTGTTTTTCATTTTACTTATCAGTGCAATTACTGTACTGTACTGTAATTTACCAAAATAGGTAACATTGGTGTATTGTCAGAACAATGTTGCACCATCAACTATAGGTGTACAGTATGAATCTGGGAAGCTGGGATTGTGAGTTTAGCCCATTGGAGCTCAATGTATAGACAAATATGCATTGTATCCTATTCTGATACGATTGTGTCAATGCAATATTTATATGATATATTCACAATATAACAGTATTTATACTACATGTAACACCTAATTGCAACTTCCAAAAAGAAAGCTATTTCTAAACAATTTTATACATTGGAATATGTAACATGGCCTCATAAAGGCCATAGGTGACCTTGGGTGTCTTGAAAGGCGCCTCTAAATTAAATGTATTATTATTATTATTATAAAGCCAAAACATATGTAAATTGTATTTTGATGGAAGTGTTCTGAATTGATCCCACCAGTGTTTAATTGATGCTCTTTAAGAGATATTCATTTGATAGCTGTGTTTACTGTTTGGTGTAAAAAATCAGGTTTGAGAAGAATTTGTGTAGTTTTGACAAAATGATTAACTCTTCTCAGGTTTGTGTTAAGAGTTTGGAGAAATTTAGCTATAGTTTATGAAAACGTGTTTAAACAATTGAGAAAAACTGTAAACACACTCAGGGACAATTCACATTGACACACAAACAATTCACAGTGCACACGCATCCACGCACGTGCGCGCACACACAAACAATTCACAGGGACAATTCAGATTCACCCACACACAGAGACAATTTAAACACTCAGGGTCAATTCACATTCACATATACACACAGAATTCACAGGGACAATTTACACCCGCACACGCACACACACACACACACACACACACACACACACACACACACACACACACACACACACACACACACACACACACAGACACCTACACTGAAGCTTTTCAGCCTGAAACCATCATATATTGGTTGTGTGTTCTGATTGGCAAACACCCCTTCTTGCCCTCCTTATGGTGCGTTTTAGTATTCTCTGCGAACCGACTCGGAACTCGGATGTGACGTCACGCCCATACTTCAAGCGTTTTATTATGTTTTGCGCATCGGTCGTTGGAGAAAAACATGGACGTTGTCGCGGTAGCATTGGCAGAGTATCAGGCGCTCCAAATTAGTATAGGCCATAGGCAGAGATACGGACGCAGTAAGGTATTGCAGTAATTATACGAGTGATTGAAATTGCCATTTAAACCATCGGTCCAAACACAATGAAAACAGTTCACTCAAGTCACACTGGGCGCAGCCATCTTGAATTCTGTCTCGGAATCCTTGCTCGGTCTCCTCTGAGTTCAACCGAGCAAGCAAGTTCGCTGTCCGAGGAAAGGGGGCGTGTTCATGCGTGTCGCTACTAGGCAATGTCCTCAGACCTCTGAGACGGATGGATAATAAAAGGCACCATAAGCACACAAGGAACAGAAAGCTGCTCCACTTTCTAGCAGACAGGAGAGATGTTTCTAGTTTCACCGACCTTGGACTTTGCAACCTAACATGCATGGTCACACACACACACACACACACACACACACACACACACACACACACACACACACACACACACACACACACACACACACACACACACACACACACACACACACACGCGCGCGCACACACACACACAAACACGCGCACACACATATGCAAAATAACGCACATGCACGACAGGGTCGCTATGACTGCTGGGACACTGATCAGGTGTATCATTTGTTTGAGATCAAAAGCATCACATTGAACGTTTTTTTATGTCTGATATGTATTGACTGAGCCAACGAAGAGTATTCTGTACAACTGTAACGGCCCACACCAATCACTTTATAATAACAACTTTTACATACATTGAAGGAAGAATCACTAACAAGACTCAAGACTTGGGCTAGATATCTTATAAAAATGTACTGCACACATTTACTGAACAAAGTTCCTTTACTTTAGATGTAATTATCATAAAAGTATTTTATGTTTTGTGTAAAACTTCCAAATATCTGTTTTCAATATACAAGTTGTCTTTTCATGCTGAAAAAATCAATATGGGATGGGGTGCTGGATATGTCCACATGTCTCTCTGCCTGTCAGCTGCATCAATATTCAGGATCCAGGATGTCCGTTTTAAAGAGTTGGTGGATCAATAGCGATCCTCCCCTTGAAAGGACACAAGAACCTTTCACCTGTCAATAAATAAGCTGTCATCTCATGGGGGCTTTTTCCTTAGCCTGGCTTCAAAGGGTATCGATTATCAACGTTTCGAATCACTGAAGCCACTTCCAAATTTTTTATCTTCAAAGCAGTGCAAATGTAGTTCATACTCGGACATACCATGTTACCATGTTTCCCCGTTGTCCTGGCCCAACCAGGCTCATTCAATCTGGCTGCCTAATCATCCTCCTGTATCATTGGCTGACTCATTAATTCCCTCACTCTCCACCTCAAGCTGGTGTGTGGTCAGCGTTCTGGCACAAATTGCCAGAACGCATCACCCAAGTGGGTGCTACACACTGGTGGTGGTTAGTGAGGTCCCCCCTTCACTGTAAAGCGTCTTTAAATGTCTAGAAAAGCGCTATAAAATTCAATCCCTTACTGTACGACATTTATGCTTATTGAAGTGTCTAGCTGGCAGCCAGTCTGTCTGGCCAGCTGCCCTGTAGCGAAACCACCTTCTCAGTATGAAGCATAAAAACACAACAGTTGTCGTCTTCACAGTTTTACATGTAGAAATGTGAATAATACCACCTTTCCTTTAAGGATGAAATCATGCTGCCAAGAACAATGGTTATTTGGGTTCCTATCCATGCATACCCTCTGAGTCCACACACTGGGATTCAAACCATTCTTTTTTGGTTGCTGTCTATCGGTTACCGACGGGATCCGCTACTAGAGCAGACCATGACATCAGTTTGGTCAGACATTGTTTTTCAGTCAAACTGAAGGTTTTTTTGGACTGTTGATTTTTCAGCTTAGCCAATGGTGATCCAAGCCCAGCTCAACTCACTGCCACCTCACCCTAACCCTAACCCTCCCGGCCGCGACTCCTTACAGGTAGACAACATTGGAGGACTGCACTGTTCTGAAACCTCCTAGCCCTTGAGAAAAGGTATTATTCATGTGAATAATACACAGAATATTTTAATTATCTTTTATTTCAACATTATTCGATAAAACAAATACATATTCCACTTGTATTCCACATCCGACGGAGGGGGCAAATGTTCCTTCAGCGTCAACCACTAGCGACCACCAAACGCGCGGCCCCGTCCCCCGTTCCACCTCCGCCTCCTCCCCCCCTCAGATGGCGGTCTGCAGCTCCCCGTTGAGCAGTGCTGCATTGTGGGTGTCCAGGTTTGCGTTGTTGACCAGGATGTCGTGCACCATCCTGCTGCGGTCCGCGCGGCTGTCGCTGCGATCCATCTCGTCCAAGCCGCCCACCTTCCTCAGACACAGGACCTTCTGAAAGCTCTTCTTGAAGTTGTCCGACAGGAAGGCGTAGAGTATGGGGTTGGCGCAGCTGTTGGCGTAGCCCAGCACCACCACAAAGTCGAAGGTGCTCTTCAGCGCCGAGGTGGGCTTGATCACGCTGGTGGCCGAGGTCACGTTGAAGACGTAGAAGGGAAGCCAGCAGAGGATGAAGACGGCCACCACGATGGACACCATGCGCGTCACTTTTCTCTCGGAGCGCCGCCGCTTGCTGGAGCTGACCCGCATGCCCGAGGACTTCACCTGACGGAGGAGACACGAGGATCAGCGACAGAGCTCGGAGAACGGCCGACCAACGCCATCGAGGCTGATCCCGGGCGTGATCACTTCAGGCTGGGATTTCATTACGTTTCAAGGTCTAAAAAGCTTTCATGCAGAAACAGGGGAATAAACCGTAACACAGTGTCCCGAAGCGGTTCTCACCTTGACGATGATGAGCACGTAACACATGGAAATGACGATCAGAGGCAGGAAGAAACCGATGAAGAAGGTGTAGAACATGAAGGCCTTGTAATACACCTCCTGGGGCTCGGGCCACACGATCCCACACACGGGGACCTTGTCCAGGCCGCTGAAGATCATGGTGGGCAGGTTGACAAGCAGTGACACCCCCCACACGGTGAGGTTGATGAGCTTGGCGATGCGGGGTTTCCGCCATTTGGTAGACTTGATGGGGTGCACCACAGCGAGGTACCGGTCGATGCTCATTACCGTGAGGCAGAAGATGCTGGTGAACTGATTTAGGGCATCTGTAAGAGAAAGAGAGAGAGAGAGAGACAGATACACAGAAAGAGAGAATGTGTGAGTGCGGGGGATTGGACGGGAGTCAACAATCAAAACCAAAAATAGAGAAGGCACAGTAATGTATCTGTTCTGATTCTGAATTAATAAATGTAGACAGACACACACACTCAAAACATTTGATTCCCTGACTGTCCGACTTTTAACACGGAACACATGTCAGTGCTTTCCAAAAAATCACAAAATGTCCAAGGTTATTTATCATTTTAATTTTTTTCGCTAGTACACACTCAGAGATACTCAGCCAACAACGCCGTGAATCACACGGGAGACGTGACACAAGACAAAGACCTAGCAGAACCATTGTTTCCCGCTCCTGACTCACCGACGGTCATGATGGCCCTGCACAGCGCCTCTCCGAAGGGCCAGTGCACCAGGGCCAGCTGCAGGGAGATGAAGGGCAGGCTCATCATGCACAGCACGTCGGCCACTGCCAGGTTCAGGATGTAGATGTTGGTCACCGTCTTCATCTTGGCGTAGCGCAGGATCACGTAGATGACCAGCGTGTTGCCGCACAGGCCCACCGCGCACACCACAAAGTAGATGAAGGTGATAACCACCGAGCTGGTCTTGTCCTGGTGGCTGTCCCGGCGGTCCGAGGTGTTCAGGAGGTCCAGGTCCGAGTCGTTCCACAGGAGGGGCTCCGGGAGGGAGAAGTTCAGGGGGTTGGGGGGCAGTGGCCACTGATCCATGGCGACGGTGGGTTCAGCTGATGTTTGGTTGCGATGGAGAAAGTAGTACCGACTGAACGGTATATGGAAGGGGCTGGAGAAGGAGTATGTTTCGCTAGAAAAGGGGCTTTGTGAGTGTTTTAAAGCTTGGGAGTGATCATTTGATGTTGCGTCGTGCACTAATAATGATGTTCCTCAAATTGTTGCAGACACATGGGTTGTCGATATGATGATTGGGGAGGGGTCACCGCTGGGGATTGTGGGTAGCTGGAGAGGTCCAGTCTAGCGTTCTCCAGGTGCTTGGGTATGGGGGGACCTGGGGGCCCCAGGGGGAACGGCGGACCAGGCAGAGCAGGGTCTTCTTGAAGGGTGAGAGTGAGTCAGTCCCCAATGTGTCACATCCTACCTCGGGTTATAGAAACATAGACAGAGAAGGACAAAGCTGGAGAGACAGAAAATAGAAGATAGAGGGAAAAACAGGAGAAATACGAGTTAAAATCAAAACATATTGTGGCAGACGCCAGGGAGGAGTGAGGGGAGGGGTAGGTCTGGCAACCTGCTGGCTCCACCCCCAAGCCATATATGGACTTCCTCCCGTTAACGAGGCAAGCCTGAGGATCGTTAACCAGGGGTGCTTGGGCTTAAGAGGGCTAGCAAACAGACATGTGGGGGGGGGGGGGGAGTTGGAAGAGGAGCTAGAGCTGGAGCTAGGGCTAGCACTAGCACTAGCACAGGACAGGACAGGACAGGACAGGACAGGCAGGATCTGTGTGATCGCCTGGAAGCACGGAACGGCCTAAGGGAAAGAGATAGGTGGAAAGTGTTGGACTGGATCATAAAAGAGGTGGATGACCCTTTTCCCACCCGGGTTTTGGTTTACTAGGTAAATAAACCATTCTGCACTGGAACTGCTCTCTGTGTTGTGTCATTCAACTTGGTAGCGTGGAACCCCACCCCCCCCCCCCCCCCCACACACACACACACACACAGTATGACCACTCTCACACAAATGTGTTTATTATTTGTATTTAAAATGGATATTCGGCACTTCATTCGAATACCATAGCAACAAGTGGGAGACTGCACATACAGTATTGCACATGACTGCAATGTACGTCACCTATAATTTGCTCCTTATTTTCCTCCTATTCTGTTTCTATAGTCCTGTGCTACTCCTTTGTTCTCCTTCTCTTATCCCTCTATTTTGTCTCTATTTTACTTGCTCTTCTCGCCTCCTCGTTCTTTCAGCGACTTGTATCGTGACTGTCCAGCGGGCTTGGGATCCACAGTTGTGTGTGTGTTTGTGTGTGGGTGTGAATGACTCTGTCATAAGTGTTTGTGTATGTTTGTGTGACTATTAATGACAATGCAATCTGTGTGTGTGTGTGTGTGTATGTGCGTGTGTGCATATGTGTGAGTGAGACTACGTGTACGGTTGTGTGTGCGCAGGTGTGCCTGCGTTTCAACCTGAATGTGTGTGTGTGTGTGGACAAGGGCTCGCTGTTGGACAGGGGTTCTCTGCAGTGGCAGACACATGTTTATTCAATTGATCCATGGAGCAAACAGCGATGAACCTGTGAATGACGCAGTGACCTCCCCTCCGTGACAGCTGGTCGGACAGGCCCGCACGCGTTATCGGGCGGCGCTTATTATTTAAGTGGCACCGTCGCGGGGGTCACGACTGAAATGAACAGCGCAGAGCCTGGAGATGTGTGTGAGTTTGTGTGCGTGGAGAGAGAGAGAGAGAGAGAGAGAGAGAGAGAGAGAGAGAGAGAGAGAGAGAGAGAGAGAGAGAGAGAGAGAGAGAGAGAGAGAGAGAGAGAGAGAGAGAGAGAGAGAGAGAGAGAGAGAGAGAGAGAGAGAGAGAGAGAGAGAGAGACAAATAGAAAGAGAGACGTATTCTTTGGAAGTCAGCGTGCATGTGGTCGGTGTTTCTGCCCTAAGGGATGCAATCATTCCAAGCTCCCTGGTTTGATTTGCGTATTTGCCCTGTGTTTTCTAATTGGAAACTTGCAAAAACATGATTCCATAAAAGACCGGCAGGGGAGGACTAATTAAACAGTTTCAAATGAATTATTCTCTAATGAGCTGTGTTTCAGCTGAACTCATCAATTAAAGATTTCGTGACTGGAATTCTAGAACGCGTTTTTTCGTGCGCCTTTCCATAAAACGCGCGCGCTCTTAAAGGCGTTCTGTTTGCACCTGCGGGGATTACTATCCAACCTAGGCGTCCCGCTCGGGTTTAAAAACATAAAGTGACAGCATTTGCTCAACAGCATACGTGTAACATCAAAGGCAATGAGATTGCACGTTGCTCTAGTAACAAATGGGAATATGAGGCTATATGCAGCCATGGAATGAACGCTGCGACATGGAGGGCGCAATAGGCTGTAATGAGGTTAGATCGAGCCCCTCAGAGTCCCTATACCGCTCACATTGCACACTCCCCTATACCGCTCACACTTTTCACATTTTTTTATTACAATAATGATTTATTATCAATACATATGATGCGTAAACGAAGGGGACCCACCTGCGTAATTGCGAATAAGCATCTACCCAAACGGTTTAACATAAACAATCTAATCAAATCAATTAAAAATAAAAATAAAGTCCATCCGACCACTTACTTACCTTTTAATCCAAAGCACCGTCGTCATTTGAAGTGCATCCTTCCTTTTTCGTAGTTATTTAACGTACTCGCAATCTCCACGCAGCCTCGTGTCCGCATTACCGAATCGAATGCGCTCCGCGCTTCCACCGTGTCCGCGTGCACCTGCCTTTTCCCGCTTACCCGCGGCGCTCGAGATGGGATGTAAAAGCACCGCCGCCGAAATCCAATTGCGAGGCAATCACCGCCGACATGTACTGGGGAACTTTCTTATGAAATAAAACAACAATAAAACCACTCTTGTGCCGACGACCACTTGAGTGCAACCCCCAAAAAATTATCTTCACCGAATAACGGTGTAGGCGTCAGAGCGCGCGTTGGAAAAGAGAAACAGATAAACAGAGAGGGAGAGAAGGAGAGTTACATAGATAGAGACATGAAAGAGAGATCGATGGAGAGAGAAGAGAAAGATAATATATCAGTGGGAGTGAGAGAGAGGGAGAGCGAGGAAGGGAGTGTTACATGGGGGGGGGGGGGGGGGGGGATAAAGAGAGATAAAGAGAGTGAGGATAGTGAGGGAGAGAGAGGAAAGTAAATCAGAGAGAGAGAGTTACATGGAGTTTGAGAGTGAAAGTACTGCAGAGGTGGTTGTATCCTGTACCCTAACCCTTTACCCTAACTCGGTATCCTATACCCTAACTCTGTTCTAACCTAACCCTGTCCTTTACCTTAACCTGTACCCTAACTCTGTATTCTTTATCCAAACTCTGTAGGTTATCCCCTAACGCTGTATGCTAACTTTGTGTCCTGTCCCCTAACTCTGTATCCTGTACCCTAACTCTGTATCCTAACTTTGTATCCTGTACCCTAACCCTGTATCCTAACCCTCTGAAAGGGAAAACAAGCGAAACACACTTGGAAATTCTCATTAAAACTCGTCTTTGTATTCATATCTATTCTAGTCACGGTTGAACCTTGAGTCTCGCCGTTCAGATCAACGTGCGAATAAAACAAGAAGAGGGGGCAGACGAACAAGACCCTGTGCGACCTTCTCACAACTTATCATCAGTCTGTTTGGTTTAAGGTAGAGGACTCATTAGCCGCCATGTTTATTTAAATCTGTAATCGCCCAGCTAAGCACATTTGTCGTGAGGCATTTTTTTCATTATGACGGTTGATTACATGCTGAATAAATCTCGCTAATTACGCAACCGACCATCCCTGTAAAAATCAAGGCAGTCTAGTGACAGTGTCATTTGTAATTACCCCAAGTAAAAAATAAACAACCCCCATGCTTTGTTCTATCTTGTTGAGTCATGATAAAGGGTAAACAGTATGATATTTAAAAGACATTAAACAGTAGTTTATCTAAATCTATGTCACACACACACACACACACACACACACACACACACACACACACACACACACACACACACACACACACACACACACACACACACACACACACACACACACACACACACACACACACACACACACACACACATGCCTGCATATTTACAGTCCTGCCAACGCCGTCTAGTGCTGGCCTTGGGCCTGAAGGCAGAGTCAGTCAACATCACCCCAATCAGCCTTCAACTGCCCTGTGGAAAGTTTGAGATCAGAGATCAACTTAAAGCATAGAGATCATTAACACTGACCACACACACGCTCACGCACACACACACACACACACACACACACACACATGAAAAGATAGACCCGAGCACACACACATGCATAAGCACACGCAGGCAGACAAATATTCACCCACACACATTTGCTAAGCAAACACACACACACACACACACACACACACACACACACACACACACACACACACACACACACACACACACACACACACACACACACACACACACACACACACACACACACACACACGTATGCATTCACGCAGCCATGAACACACACCCCTTTCAATACTAAGGTATTAATCACTTCTAGACATGTTGTTAACTTGGACATGAATTTCACTACAGTCGATGACACAGTAACGGTCAGTGGACAATAACCCTCATAATAACCTTAACCCTTTGCAGTCTCCATGCTTGCAATATTAGTTGTTTTTAACATTCTTCCTAGGGAAGGGATGCCCTTAAGGGACTTTTCCAGGTCAATTTGTCATCTCTGCTGACCGTGAGAGAATGTGCAAAAGAGAATCTCCTTGGTCAAAGCAAGACCAAGTCTCTCTCTCTCTCTCTCTCGTCAAAGTCTCTCTCTCTCTCCCTTTATCTTTCGCTCAAATCAAAGTCTCTCTCTCTCTCTCTCTCTCTCTCTCTCTCTCTCTCTCTCTCTCTCTCTCTCTCTCGCTCTCTCTCTCTCTCTCTCTCTCGCTCGCTCTCCTTCTCCCTTGCTTGGACACAGTTTTTTTATTTTTAAGGTTATGTTTTGCTCCGAGGGCTGCAGGTATTTGGCTGCCTGTGGTCCTTCCAATTCTTTGGAATACAGTACAATTCTTGTATGTGTATAATACAATGCCCGCATGCGTCTACTCTATACACAGATAGATTTACTTTGATAGTGGCCACATGGATAGCATAGCAAGGAAAAATATGTATTCTCAGGTCTTAGGCTAATCAATTCTGACCCCGACCCTATCCAAGGAACTCTGGGTGGATCCTCCCGCCCCAATTAAGTAATCATTCCATTGTATGAGGTGAGATAAAGTATAGTCTGGGGATACGGGGGATCTCAAAACATGTCAGTGGACACAGAGGGGGTTCGGAGGAATGGAGCACTCTAACGTTCTCCCATTTCATCTCTCCCTTACAGACTACCACCACCTCAACCTCCTGCATGCCGACGCAGAGTTATATACGGTGAGGTGAGGTCTATCTTCCGCTGGCACTGACACCAACCATTTGCATCGCTGTCTGCGTTCACCAGCAGGGAGCCCTGTCATGTTCAGGGGAAAAATAAAACAAGAAAAGTGAGGGAGATATTGGTCCAAAGAGGCTAAGATGAGGTAAGAAGGTTAGAATACCTGAATTATCTTCTGTGATATCACACAGTGCTGATCACCATCGCTGGATCCCAGTGGTCACAGCTATCCTCCCATTAAAATCCATCCCTCTCTTTTGGGAGAGAACTTATCCACACGTTGAGAGGTAATTATACGCCATTCAGCTCCCGCAGATCATCTAACCACAATCTCCTCTCGGTCCCCCGCACCAGGCTTTCTGACCAGGGTGGCAGGTCCTCAATCCCTCCGTGACTGGCCCGCCTTCCCTTTCTTTAAAACTCATCACAAGACCTTTATGCTTCAAGAAGTCTTCTCCTCTTCCACCACTGCAGAGACCCTCTGTATAGATTATTTATTTTTATTTTTATTTGAGTTGTTGAACTTCTTGTTGTGCTGTCTTGCTCCGTGCGTGTTCATGGATCTGCAAAGCGACCTTGAGTGTGAGAAAGGCGCTAAATAAAATAAAATATTATTATCATATTAGTATTAATTATACAAAGGACCCAGAGAGTCAGGTGTTATGGGGCCTGTCCGCTGTCTACCTGTGAGGCATCCCTGTGCAAGATGCCCTCACAACCCCTACATGCTCCTGCATGAATTGTCTCTAAACTTCAGTCTTAAGTCGCTGTAGATACAAGAGTTTGCTAAACGACTGAACAGAAAGGACTACTTAATTAAAAAAGGAAAACGCGATTTCTCTTGTCACAGTTCACCAGAGCAGGCGGTTAGGGAGGGAGGGCTGATTAGTGAAAACCGGACCGATACATCCCCTTTCTAAAACAACCTGTTTGCTCTTGATAGAGGCAAACTTCCATGAGGGGAGGACGTGTTGGGAAAGAGTAATTAGGGCTTGGAGGGACTGACGACTGAGGCCGGCCTGTAGCACTGGTCAGTCTAGAGGTTACAACACGTCCAGAAGGCATTATACGCTACCTCCAGGGGCATCCATGGATTATCCCGGCTCACCTCCTGAGCCCTCTACAATTCATTCTCAGTGTTGGGGGTTTGGGGGGGAGTGCACTGGGTCTGCCTAAGGCTAGCGAGGGAGAGGACAAGGACTTTTATTTTATTTATTCCATGACAAGTGCTTTGAGAGATGGGCTTTATTAAGAAGAAGGTGAGTGTGTGTGTGTGTCGTGTCCCTAGACTGTCCTTCAAGGGCCAGGGAGTGAGTTAATTCTTTTTTAGGGTCTTAGCCTTGCTGAGTGTGTGTATCCTAGGAGTGCTGGGACTAACAGCGAATTAAGATACATTAAAGAGTTTGTCGGAGGTAAGTGGCATCAAGGATAGGGTTAGGGTTAGCCATACACACCCACCCTAACAACTACAACACCCATCTCTTTATTCCGTGCATTTAAAGTATCTGTTGGTGTTTTCTATACAACATTGCACACATATCGTCATAATGGGATTCCTAATGATACCCTGACGGCTCATGCAGGCAACGTGAATCAGTCTTACCAGAACATCTTGTCGATGATGGCTTCCAAACATACACATGTTGTGCTAAACACAGGGTTTAGACGCTAGGTCGTTATATTCCATCCCGTATTATCCCCCACCAGCATATTTTCCAATCCCTTCTGTAGACAT
The DNA here is from genome assembly GCF_026213295.1 of Gadus chalcogrammus. Classification (NCBI taxonomy): domain Eukaryota; kingdom Metazoa; phylum Chordata; class Actinopteri; order Gadiformes; family Gadidae; genus Gadus; species Gadus chalcogrammus. Next base: position 13,212,786 of record NC_079429.1, read on the forward strand.
GTATGATTCTTTCCCCCCGGTTAGTCGGCAGTGTCGTTATTCTCAGTAGCACCAACTAAATCTTTGCCGTGCTTCTTGTCGTCAGCCCTTTGGGTGTGTGGATCAACACAGTCCTTATCTGTATAGCATACCAAATGTCATTTTTTTTGGGATAAAAATAAATTCATATATGTAGCACATTTTGGGTCCTGATTATTTATCATGTTAGAAAAATAACTGAGCGTGACGGTTCCCCCTTTATAAATGTACCATGTGCAACTACTATTCAGATTGAGCACATTGTCCACTCACATGAAATTTTTTTTAGGTATTTAATCCAACCGACGGATCAGCCATCAATTGAACAAAATGCAACGTAGTACTCCTACTTTTCTGTAAATTTAGAAAAATATATGGCAAAACTTACTCAACAAAGAGGAGATGAAAGAATATCAAGAGATGGCAAACATATCTGATTAAAAGTTCACACCAGGCATTTTTGAACTAAATCATAAGGTTCACAGGTTGAGATGCTCTGTTGTTAAGCAGTTTTTCGCAACACATTTCACACGTCAATATCAGAGCTCAGCCATGGTTATTGATTGGCTGGACCCTGCCGCAGTGCATTGTGATGGATCAGAGGGAGGAGGAGGAGGAGTATTTCAAAGGTATCCCTCCTGCTGTTCAGTGAGTCTTGGGGCAATCTGTCCCTCTGTCATACCCATATGTTACAGCATACATGCATACTTTATAGCTTCACCTTTTTACAACCATGTAACCTCATGTAATAGAGTAGAGTTCTAGCAGTAGAAAAGATTAGAATAAAGTAGAATAAAGCAAAATAATAAAGTAGTAGAATATAACAGAGAAGAGAATAATATTATAGAATTAGTCTAATATAGAGTCGATTATAATAGTGTGGAGTAAAGTAGAACAGTAGAGTAAAATAAAGTAAAGTAGACCTTTATGATACCAAATAAGGGGAAGATGTCATACGAATAGGTGTTTTTGATTTGTTTGGTACGCCAGTACTAAACCGATGCTTATGAATGCTTTATAGCACAGCTTATTTTAGGATTGCACTTTAAAACTCAATCTAATAGAAAGGCTGTTGCATGCGACCCCTGAGTGTACGGCTACTCATATACTGGGGGTCTATATTATAGGGTGTAATGGTCATCTGATGATGCCGTGGAACATGTCACTTTTGTTCATGTGCTTACTGTTGTATGTTATAAACGTACTGATAGATTATTCTATATATAAAATCCTTACGGGATCTAAAAGGGCTTGTATATAACTTCCCATCTATGACCTCATCTAATATGCCAGGACCTATGAATATGCTCATATGGCATGCACTTAGTAGTTGCTAAATCATTACACAAAGCCCATGGACTTCTGCATCAATTCTAAAACAGCGTTCTTTGTTCACTACGCACACACCATCAGTGACATGAGCAGAGACATCGTTTTGATCTATGAAAAACGAATGCAGATATTTTGTGTATTCATAAGTGTATTTCTCCTCGAATAAACAAGTGACCCGCCGCCAGAAATAAGGACACCCATCTGAAACATCAGCATATCTTACAAAGCACCTTGTGACCCGAGGAGTGGAGGGGAATTTGCATGTATCCGTGTTGCAGTAAAGTTGTGGTACTGTGAAGGAGCATATTTGCTAAATAGTTAAAGTTATAGTTTCTAGAATGCTAATTATGTTGTCACGTCATGGGCAAACTCCCAAAAAGACATCACATGAAAAACACGATTTTAGGCTGCTTTTATTTTATCTTTTTTTTGTGCTTGCCTTTGGCAGCATTTCATCACTCGGACCCCATAATTTTGCTGGCTAACTTTCCAAGTAAACAAACATGAAGCCAATCATTTGTATTGTTTGATGCAAATGGTGCTTCCTTATTAAAATGGAACGTGTGTGTGCATGAGTGCGTTCATTTGTAGCATTTCAACATCATTTAAAAAAGTGATCTGACTGAACATTCTTGATGTTTTATTTATATCGACGTCCCTTTTCAAACATTGTGCTTGATTTATTTTTCAGGGAGCCAGAGAGACATCTTTCTAGTGCTCACTCATAACAGCTCTCCTATATAAAGCTACTGATAATAGACTATTGTGCTGAAAAAATACTCATAAGTACAGAGTATAAATGCTGGCCTGATCAGTGCATCTGGAAGTCAATGGAAATTCGATCAACAACCTTACAACCAAAGAAACGTAGCAGTTCCACTAAATATGGTCACCTAAATATAAACAGGGCGATGTGTTTTCTGAATGTGATTTCTGAATGTGATTTCTGAATGGTCTGAACAAACAGAAAGGATTACATATGGCATCATAAGGTCAACTGTGTCACAGGTGTCTCATTGCACCAATTTCTGGTCTGCTCCTTGTATGCACCTGGGCAAGGGTGGTCTTTCTTTATTAGTTTAGTTCCGCCCCTCGCCCTGGTCCATCCAACACAGCAGGCCAATAATTAGTGTTATGAGACACACCTGTGTTTATCGCACAGCAATGCCTCTCTTAAAAGCCAGCCGTTTCATTTTAGGTATGTTATAATGGTATAGCAGTGTTGGGGCATGACAAATAGGCTAATGTTTGTGATTGGCAAGGCTTATTATTTTAGCCCTATTTGTTAATCAGCTGTGAGGTCACTCCTAATTATAGATATCCTGCATTAATTACACCCAGTTACGGATAGAGGCATTGTTTTAATATGCGAGTATCTGCAGATTGACTTTTGTCTTCAGTTTGACTATGCGCACTTAATGCTAAAAAACACTTCAACAAATACATTTAATCCAATTACGGAATTTGATAACCAGGGTCTATAAAGACATGAGGGCAAACCCAACGTGAGATGAGTTTAGGACACTGGTGGTGATTCACTACCAGTAGGCTTGCCATAATGATAATGTGCATTGAATGTTTGTGAATATTTGTGTATCGTTGCAAAGCACTTGCTCGAATTTCCTTCATTAAAGGCCCATTCTTCCAAGCTAAATGCAATTTCACATTGAACGCGATTGTTTGTTGCATTTTTTCCCAAGCCAATAAAATAATTACAAATCATACTCATACGATGGATTTATGACTTTGCAGCACATTTTCTAAATGTGATGTCAAACCGATGAAGATGTTTCCTTCATTTGCGTGGGTTTGGTCTATTTACATGTGCTTTCTGAAGGTGCAATGCGTCGTGTTGAAATTGATGAAGATGTTTTTCGCATTTGCATGTCCTTTTTTTATGATGCGGTGCAACTAAAGGTACTCAGGGCCGACGTATCGCCTGATGTTTCATGTTATTATGGCTGGGGGGGTTGGGGGGCCCGTCACTTCACAGGTAAGCACAAAGAAGAACAAAGACATCGGCTTTGATCAAAGCAGTTTCTTTTTTGTATTGTTTTTTACCCTTTCTTTTAGGTTTCCCATTATCTTTGGTCTTTCATCCAATATGCCCAATTATAAACCAATTATTAAAAATAATACCTGTTTCGGCTACTTGCTACTCGTTACAGAGTGTAAACACAAAAACATTTAATACACCATTATCTTGAACTACGATTGGCCATTTGCCCAGTCTAACTAACCTAACAACCTGGGAGCCCAGGACTTAGTGTTAACTGTTATTATAAACCGAACGCTAAAGCCAAAAGAAGGGAAGTTGTGTCAGTACACCACGTCAGGACATTGACGGGGATTAGGGGCTGAGACGCTGGTCTGGTCCATCAGCGTCTTGGATTGTCTTTAATCCAGCCCTGATTCGATCCGCCCAACCAAAAAGTTAATTACACAGCGCAACGCTCAGCAGTAGGAACTCTGTAGAAGTCAGTAGCGTTCCGGGTTCAACCATTGCTCTCTTCCCCAGACCAGCTGAAACGGGTTGCAGTCATATCGCAACCGTCCTTTACTGTCGATTATTGCACGTTAGTTAGGCTATTAGGAAGCCTATATCTCTCCTAGAGGAGGTTAGTATGGCTAGTACAGAGACAGAACAATTACAGTTTTTCTCGATTGTATACACACGAAAAATGGAACTATGCACACAATTCTGAAAACTTGAAGCTGATGTATCACCTACAAGACTGCAGACTGCTAAACTAGAGAGAGATATTCATTTGATAGCTGTGTTTACTGTTTGGTGGAAAAAAACTGTTATGAGAAGAATTTGTGTAGTTTTGACAAAATTATTAATTCTTCTCAGGTTTGTGTTTAGAGTTTTGAGAAATTGATCTATCGTTTTAGAAAACGTGCTTAAACGATTGAGAAAAACTGTAATTAATTTGCCTTTATCTCTTTGCTTCAAAATATTCGTCTGAACACACACACACACACACACACACACACACACACACACACACACACACACACACACACACACACACACACACACACACACACACACACACACACAGTATTCTGTCTCTCTTCTCTCTGGGGGACATTCATGTGCTCCTGTGTGTGTGTGGGGGGGGGGGGGGGGGGCGGGGGGCTATGCAGGAGTTTGCAGCTAGTCTTCATCACTCTTTCAGGACGACTAGCTGGTCTTCATCACTCTTCAAGGACCACTACCATGAAATAACACTGGCTTATTTAGAGCCTTTTCACACACACACACACACACACACACACACACACACACACACACACACACACACACACACACACGTTTACCCTACCAACACACACACACACACACACACACACACACACACACACACACACACACACACACACACACACACACACACACACACACACACACACACGTTTACCCTACCAACAGGGGACTATCGGTTTTCATCGACCAAGTGTGGACCTCTATTTCTGGTCATTTAAAAAATACAAAAACATAATACAGAGTTTAGTTTTAAGTTATTTTGTCATAATATAACTTCAAATGTGTTTTTTTGATTTCTTTTAAAGAAGTTGCCAAGAGGGGACTTGAATACTTAAGCGATATTTCAACCCGGTCTCACGAAAATACGTGACACTGTCACGTTATTTAATCTATTGAAACGTGATCAGGGACACGTATTTTCAAAATGTTCATGTCAAAAAGCACAAATTTCAAACCCATGTATTTCAATTGGGAGTATTTGTCGTGTCACTAAGCACGACTTCCAAACTAAGGTTCTGTCCGGGGAGCGTTCTCCCTAATGTCCCTTAAGGAGCTCCGTACAGAACATTAGGATTACGAGCGTCTCATGACGTCAGAGCCCATGCGGGATTTGTTTACCTTCAGCACATTTTGATTTCCTGTTTCTCTCTTACTAAATAAACAAGTCACACAACTGTGTGCTCAACGTGCGAAATTGTGTCTCTCACTTATGGCAATTTCCACAGGGTTATCATTAATATTGATGTGTAGGGGTTGTTTATAACTCGTGAATAATATTGTTTAGAGTAGACCACGGTCTGGGGGAATACTCTGATTCTGATTGGCTGCAGTGCGTGCATTAACTCCTGATATAGCCCTACAGACACCTGCTAAGTAGTTCCAGTCAGTGTTTAGATTCTCTGCCCGAGCCCGAGCCCGACGCGGCCCAGGTCGGGCCGATATTTCCCACCACTATACTCGGGCCGGGCCTTTGATCGAGCGTTTTTATTTTTATTTTACCATTGATTTATTGGCCTAATCTGAGGAGAAATCTATGCCATAAACAGAAATATTATAGGCCTTTATTACACGGGTCTTCTCAATGCCGTGGAACGCTCCGTTCACTTGCATGGGTAGTAGTCCGGTGACTTGTCTACCCCAGCGTCTTCCGTTGCTAAGCGACGTCACCGTCTTTGCGGACAAATTATTTCTCTGCTGATCAACACTACGAATGGCCAAAAGACTTGTATCCCCCCCCCCCCTTAAATAAATACTATGGCAGAATTATTATTATTATTATTATTCTCATTCAACTTGAACATGTGTTTGTACAGTAGAGTGGTGGAGGGATGACGTATGTTGGCCAACCCGGAAGTGAGCGTCGCCCTGGATTCCCTCGACAAAAAGCCAACGGGTTTTGCCATTGGATTTTGGATTATTATAAATTGAAACAATTTATTAAATAAATATTTGTGAGATGTCATTACTTCTCCTGAGTTTGCTTCCTATTTATTTCGAGTATACACCCCTACTGTCCACAAGCATCCCCCCCCCCCCCCCATATGGATTTGGAGAATTGTTGCCACGTCCCAGTGGTGGAGGTATCATATATATGAAAGAGGGCATTCAATTATACTATAATGATCAATTAGGAGGCCGAAGCCCTAAAGGAAGTGATGCAATAGGTGACTGAGGGTCAACATTTGAGAACCCCTTTTATCAAAGGGGGTCTCAAAGGACTCATACGCTTCAACCTGTGGCTCCAGCCCTACAGGAAATGACTCAGCAAGTGCTCCATCTTGTTGCACCTGCGACCAGCGGCTTGCTTGCAAGATTTTGGCCTGAAGTTCTTCCCAGACCTACACCCTAGCCATCCAACATGCATATCTGAGAATCTGGCCTCTCTTTAATAATGACAAAAAGTTATGAGAGAAATACACATTCACTTTTGTTATCTCATAAGCGGCGTGGTGCCGGCTCCTTTTGACCTTTTGACCCCAGACTTCTGGGGGAATAGCTGAAACAATTCATTAGTCAATCAGAAGTATGTAAATATCTTCCCGGTGGCGTAAGAGGGCGAACAAGGTGTCCTTCAACATCTTCCAGGCGATTGCAACGGTGCCACACATGAGCATATTCGAACATGTTTAATGGTAGTAATTAGCTGTCGAAATTGGAGGCCTTAATCAATAATGAGCAGCTATTGATTTGCTTCCCGATAGAAATTTGTGATAAATGACATGTTATTTAGCATCTAGAGTCCAAAGACACCAAGCATGACACTCTAGCAAATGGTAACATGTATTTTACATGGTACACCTATGGTCTAGGACATGATCTCGGTGTAGCAAGAGGGCGAGCTTGATCTCATTGGACTCAGCTTAACGTGTAGATGCTAAATAACATGTAATTTGTCAGAAATCTCCATCGGGAAGCAAATCTATAGCTGGTCATTATTGATAAAGGCCTCCAAAATCGACAGCTAATTACTACCCTGAAACATATTCAAATATGATCATGTGTGGCACTGTTGCAATCGCCTCAAAACTTAGATGTCAAAGCACACCTTGTTTGCCCCGTTACGCCACCGGGAAGATATTTTCATACTTCTAATGGATTGATTCATATTTTAAGGTTCTCGGAGTGAGACTTTAAGCGGCTGCAGCAGAAGTGTTGAGACGAAAGATGATATCAAGACATTTATAGAATATTCCCATTCACATGATTCTTCGCACGACCTGCAGGTTGGAGAGACTGAAATAACCCCCAAAATGAGTAATAATGTAAAAGCAGCCAAGTCCCACAAATTGCTTGAACTATTTATTTCATTCCATTGTTTCGTTGATATGCATTTTTTAAAAGTTTCAAGCATATGGATTTAATGCAATATCCACAAACAGTTGAAAATGGTACCATGATATGCGGTCACAGGTACATAGTTATCACCTGACAAACATGTCACGGGTTGAAATCAAAGGCAGTACAAATAGATAAAAATGTAGCTGAAGTTTCAAATGTCTTGTTTATTGTATTAACCAGTTCATTTCTCTTTTGTGAAAGTCATCAAAAGTCCAAAAAAGTTAAACGCAAGGTCACAGGCTAACAGTGGAGCTGTGTTGGGAACCAGCAGCCAAGAGCTTCCATGGAAACTTTCTACCCATGTTAAATAGATTTAGTTGGCAGTTCCTTTTCTGCCCATTCTTTTTTAAACTTGTGGAAGCACTTTGCAGTACTGGGAGACACCATTTCTAACGGCAATGGAGCTAGATTCTAAAAATATCAAAAGATGCCCAAAGCAAATACCTTTAACCCATAGTTGTGTTTTATCAAATTAAAAAAATTTGAGTTTCATTGACTACAAATTGAGCAGAAATATTTTGCATACAAATCTTTAAATACCACATTAAGAAAAATACATTCGTTAATTTTCTTTATTAGTGAAGCCACAAGTTTTGCACATTATCCAAACAGAATACCTGAAATGTTGATATTTTCAGCCCTTTCGGGTTAAAACGAGAGAAAAGGACAACCTAACAAGAGTGAAAAGTTTGGGTTAGGTGACCTATAGTTCAAAGATGTCCCTGGTCAGGTAGACTAAATAAAAGTGTATTCCCAATTGCTCCAGGACATTCGTGTAATTTACTTGTGAGCTCTCCCTCAAGCCTAGAGAGACATCAGTGTTGAACCACCAACTGAAAGGGGGTATTTGCCATTAGTATGAGTGACAACATTTCATGGCTATTAATTTAGTTCATTATATTTAGCCAATTTGAATAGACTTTTCTAGCAGGTGAGGCTGTCAAAGAACTAAATATGGAGCAACTACAAAAAGTAAATTTGCAGCATGACCAAATTATACAAAAAGTATAGGAACTGTTCTAGCAGATATGTTTTAGAAGTCTCTTTTGATAGGCAGGGAATAATTGTCTTTGTCACCCTGTAGTCATGCCATCAAATCTGTTGGGCAAAGTACCGCTACTGATTAATCCAGACTCACCAGTCAAGTCCCCCTAGTTAGAAAATGGAAGAAACCCAGTTAGTCATGTTAATTATTCTGTTGTTTCAAATGAAGACTAATACTTTCCACATATTGCGATCCAAGTTACTGGCTGCAGTCTTGGATTTTATAGTTCTATATGAATAGATTCAATTTACTAAACTATTAATCATGCTTCAGAAGAATTAACCTTTCTTGGATGGCAGATCTACCACAAGCCTCCATTGCCACAACCTCCAGATGGCTTACGACCTACGGCAACTCCTCGACTACTGCAAGCCAAAAAATTGGCTCTTGCACACCAGACACGCATTTTGCTTTATTTTAGGTTTTCAAGCATCTTAAAATACCCAAATCATCGCTCCAATACACAAGTCAGCTAATGGCCTACAAGGAAATGCTGAAGCTAGTGTTAGTGATGACGATAGAAATGGACAAGCTTGCGTGTACAAATATGCAACTAGAATTGCAAGGTTCACAGCCCAGTTGCATAAGTGGTCGCAACCGTTGGATTGTAAGCAAGGGTAAAAAAAAAAAAAAAAACTTCCCACAAACTAGTCAACATGGTCAATTGAAAGCCTGTACAAAACGACCCTGGCTAGTCAAATGCAGCTTTACAGCGGATGAATTAAGCCAAATTGCCTAAACATCCAATGGTAAACAGTATACAAATGCAGTCAAGGTTGCACTCACACTAGGCCATCTGGCCGTGGCCGTCGCAACTGTGGCCTGGCCACGGTAGGCTCTTGTACATACGCCATCACGTCGCTAGCATCCAAACAATTCTACCAAACCTTAACCAACTAGTGAAAAATGGAACAAAACTTTAGCACACACCCAGTGACTAATCACCTTGTCCAGGGGTGTTCCAACGTGGTTTACCAGAGGGCCTTGTGGACTTAAAGTAAGCCACACATTTGACAGACAGCACCGAATGACGTTAAACTAAGCTAATCTACAGGTTACCAGTGCTAGTGCAATTACATGAGCATTTTGCACAATATTTGTACTCCAATGCTACGTAAAGCAGGCTTCTTCAGAAACCCGTAGCCTGCTACATTGAAGGGCAACTAACAAATCCTGACCAAGACCGAAAGATGGCTCTGGAAGCCACTACGGCCCACGCAGCAGATTACTGCGTGGACCGTGGTGGCTTCCAGATCAACCCTTCGGTGGACCATTCATACACATGTATTCCGAGGATGTTTTGAAGACACTGGAGTCCCATGGCACTAGATTCCTTTGAAGACTAAGTATGGGGTATGGGGGGGCCCAAAGGGGGCCCCCCCATAGATCTTGTCAGTCATCTAACACCTGTTAAGAAAAACACACACACACATCACAAGATACAAATCAGCAAAGCTAGGTTAACAAACAGCGGTGACATGCATGTCAAGGTGCAAAGAGCAGGGATACTGATGGCTTGTGTCTGAGGAGACAGCCCAAAAACGTCAACATTTAATAAAGGAAAATAACTTTTACTCACTGCGGTGGTCTGTTTCGAAGTGCCATGTTGGTAGCAATATTTGTCTGGGCTGTTCAGTCAAATGCCCACAAAAACAAACATGCAACAACGCATACTTTCAGTTTGTATAAAGTGACAATAGTGATCTGCAATCTAGATCGAAAACTTTCAACCCTCACTAAACTCAACCTCGATTGACACAGGCCGATGCGAAAAGTAAACCAAACCCATTGTGTACACCTTTAATAAAGCGGTGCGTGACAGGTGATCTCAATTAAGAGCTAATCAGAAAGAACACACTGATCAGCCATGAGTGAGACTATCAAAACGAGGACGAGGATTTAACGGAATTGTTACCATTCAAATTCAAATTTCTTACTCATCCATGTTGGAGTGTGAATGTCACTCTATGCTATCTAAGAGGGAACTTCTGTCATTATGTATCAGCCAACAGTGGACCCCTGTCCTAAGTTCCATACAGTACGTATGTACGTTTAAGTGTGGACCATTTCCTGTGATGCAAATCAACAATTCAAATGCATTTCTTTAAAATTAGAGTACATTGTAAAATGGTAAATTAAGGCTAATTTGGGGACAATTTCAAAGATCTAGACCCATATTGTATTTTAATTGTATTTGTTTATCCTTTGTATTGATACAAATGAATAGATAGGTTTTTGTTAGACTATTCTGTTCCTAAAAACACTAACAAATCAAGTTTGACAAATTATTATTACATTAGTTGATATTACTATCTTTCCCTTACATTATATATTATATATATATATATATATACATATATATATGTATATGTATATATATATAGTTATTTCCTCTTTTCATAAAAGCAGGAGTGTGAATGTCGCTCCATGCTATCTAAGAAGGGACTTGTGTCATTTTGTCATAGCCAACAGTGGACCCCTGTCATTAGAAAAACTTATCTTATGCAAATCAACAGATAAAATGCATTCCTTTAACCGTAGACTAAGCACACAAGTTTGTAGTTGCAAAGAAATAAAACCCTTATTAAGTTTAGAAATTTGTGTTCATGACAAGCCACAATGACAACATTGTTGGGGCAACTTTACTTGCAAAATAACACAATATATATACATATACATATATATATATATATATACACATATACATATATATTATATATATATCATATTTAGATTGTTATTACCTCTTAAGAACTATCCATTTTGCTTATTTATTTTTTTACTCATCCATGTTGGAGTGTGAATGTCACTCTATGCTATCTAAGAGGGAACTTCTGTCATTATGTATCAGCCAACAGCGGACCCCTGTCATTCCATACAGTACAAGTGTGGACCATTTTATGTGATGCAAATCAACAATTCAAATGCATTTCTTTAAAAATAGATTGGGGACTGAAGTACATTGTAAAATGGCAAATTAAGGCTAATTTGGGGATCGAACAATTTCAAAGGTCTAGACCCTTATATTGTAATTGTATTTGTTTATCATTTTTATTGATACAAATGAATAGATAGGTTTTTGTTAGTGTGTTTTTAGGAACAGAATTGTGTGACAAATCAAGTTTGACAAATTATTATTTTTTGTCATAGCCAACAGTGGACCCCGGTCATTAGAAAAAGTTATGTTATGCAACTCAGATAAAATGCATTCTTTTAACCGTAGATTAAGCACACAAGTTTGTAGTTGTAAAAAAATAAAAACCTTAAGTTTAGATATGTGTTCATGACAACATTGTTGGGGCAACTTTAATTGCAAAATAACACTATGTATATTCATATCATATTTTATTTAGATTGTTATTACCTCTTAAGAACTATCCATTTTGCTTATTTATTTTTTTACTCATCCATGATGGAGTGTGAACGTCACTCTATGCTATCTAAGAGAAAACTTCTTTCATTATGTATCAGCCAACAGTGGACCCCTGTCATTCCATACAGTACAAGTGTGGACCTGTTAGGGTTTACGGGTGCAGGCAGGCAGGACCCAGACGCAGACGGTTTAGGGAAGAACAGCACTTTATTTATGCCTAAAGGCTAAGGCAAGGAACCAGGGAACTCAGGTGACAACAGGGAACACGCAGGACGAACAACCACAATGATAGCACAAGGAACAAAGGAAAGACAAGGGCTTAAGTAACAAACAACGAGGAACAGCTGAGACACATTAGGGGAGGGAACAGTAATCAACACAGGAGGGAAACACAGGGAAACACACCAAAACACGACAGACCATGACAGTACCCCCCCCTTAAGGGTCAACTCCCAGGCGACCCACGACAAGCAAAAAAACGAAGAAAGTCAAACCCCAAAACGGGTGGGTGGAGGGGAACCAGGAGGGGGGAATCAAAAAAAAATAAATGGACTGGGGCAGAGCGGAGGGACCTCAGGCGGGCGGCCAGAAAACTGCCCTAGGGCATGGCAGGGAGCCTCAGGCGGACGGCCTGGGGGGCAAGCAGAGGCAGAGTGAAGGCGGAACCCTTCAGGAGGCCAGCGGCAAGGACGATGAGGGCTCAGTCCCTCAGGAGGCCTGCAGCGGCAAGGAGACCCCTCTGACGGCCAGCAGTGGCGAAGGCGGAAACCTTCAGGAGGCCGGCGAAGGCGAGGTAGAGGGCGGGTCCCCTCAGGAGGAAGGCCAGGTAGAGGGCGGGTCCACTCAGGAGGAAGGCGAGGTGGAGGGCGGGTCCCCTCTGGTGGAAGGAGAGGTAGAGGGCGGGTCCCCTCTGGAGGAAGGCCAGGTAGAGGGCGGGTCCCCTCTGGAGGAAGGAGAGGTAGAGGGCGGGTCCCCTCAGGAGGAAGGCCAGGTGGAGGGCGGGTCCCCTCTGGAGGAAGGCCAGGTGGAGGGCGGGTCCCCTCTGGTGGAAGGCCAGGTGGAGGGCGGGTCCCCTCTGGTGGAAGGCCAGGAAGAGGGCGGGTCCACTCTGGTGGAAGGCCAGGTAGAGGGCGGGTCCCCTCTGGTGGAAGGCCAGGAAGAGGGCGGGTCCACTCTGGTGGAAGGCCAGGAAGAGGGCGGGTCCCCTCAGGAGGAAGGAGAGGTAGAGGGCGGATCCCCTCTAGTGGGAGACCAGGTAGAGGGCGGGTCCCCTCTGTAGGAAGGCCAGGTAGAGGGCGGACCCCCTCTGTAGGAAGGCCAGGTAGAGGGTGGACCCTCTGTAGGAAGGCCAGGTAGAGGGCTGGTCCCCTCTGGTGGAAGGCCAGGTAGAGGGCGGGTCCCCTCTGGTGGAAGGCCAGGTAGAGGGCGGGTCCCCTCTGGAGGAAGGCCAGGTAGAGGGCGGACCCTCTGTAGGAAGGCCAGGTAGAGGGTGGACCCTCTGTAGGAAGGCCAGGTAGAGGGCTGGTCCCCTCTGGTGGAAGGCCAGGTAGAGGGCGGGTCCCCTCTGTAGGAAGGCCAGGTAGAGGGCGGACCCCCTCTGTAGGAAGGCCAGGTAGAGGGCTGGTCCCCTCTGGAGGTAGGCGAGGTAGAGGGCGGACCCCCTCTGGAAGGCGGGACCCCTCAGGAAGGCAAGGTAGAGGGCTGGTCCCCTCTGGAGGTAGGCGAGGTAGAGGGCTGGTCCCCTCTGGAGGAAGAGGGCGTGCCCCTTCCAAAAGGTTTGGAAGGCGGGACCCCTCTGGAAGGCCTTGAAGAGGAACCCCCCACGGGAAGGAGTGGAGGAGGGCCCCCACAGGCAGGAGCGGAGGGCGTGCCTCCCCTGGACGGTCTGGAGGGCGGACCCCCTCCGGCAGGAGCAGAGGCCGATCCCCCTCTGGAAGGAGCGGAGTGGGCTCAGGAACCGGACAGGGCTCGGGGACCGGAGTCAGTGCGGGTGCTGGAGTGCCAGGAGGAACCGGGTGGTACCCCAAACTCACCACCCCCACTCTGATTGTCCGCAAGGGAGGAGGCTGGTAGCTAGGGACCAGGGGCAGAGGCTGGTAGCTAGGGACCGGGGGCAGAGGCTGGTAGCTAGGGACCGGGGGCAGAGGCTGGTAGCTAGGGACCGGGGGCAGAGGCTGGTAGCTAGGGACCGGGGGCAGAGGCTGGTAGCTAGGGACCGGGGGCAGAGGCTGGTAGCTAGGGACCGGGGGCAGAGGCTGGTAGCTAGGGACCGGGGGCAGAGGCTGAGAGCGGGGAACCGGGGGCAGAGGCTGAGAGCGGGGAACCGGGGGCAGAGGGTGAGAGTAGGAGCGTGGAGGCTTAGGCCGGTCACAAAAGTCTGGTGGCACCGGCATGTAGCTCTCAGGCCAAAAGACTGTGGGGCTGAGCAGCTCAACTGCCCACTCGGGCAAGGCGTCCTCCAACTCGGGCCTTGAAGAGACAGCCCTGCGTGTACGCCCCACGATAGCCTCCTGCTCCTTCCTGCTGGGAATGTTCTCCCAAAAATCCATTTCTTTCATAATGAACCATAATAAATCCTCCAACTCACGGCAAAATTGATCGTCCGCTGGGTCCAATGTTGGTGCTATCATTCTGTTAGGGTTTGCGGGTGCAGGCAGGCAGGTAGGACCCTGACGCAGACGGTTTAGGGAAGAACAGCACTTTATTTATGACTAAAGGCTAAGGCAAGGAACCAGGGAACTCAGGTGACAACAGGGAACACGCAGGACGAACAACCACAATGATAGCACAAGGAACAAAGGAAAGACAAGGGCTTAAGTAACAAACACAACGAGGAACAGCTGAGACACATTAGGGGAGGGAACAGTAATCAACACAGGAGGGAAACACAGGGAAACACACCAAAACACGACAGACCATGACAGGACCATTTTCTGTGATGCAAATCAACAATTCAAATGCATTTCTTTAAAAATAGATTGGGGACTGGAGTACATTGTAAAATGGTAAATTAAGGCTAATTTGGGGATTGAACCATTTCAAAGGTCTAGACCCTTATATTTTATTTGTTTATAATTTGTATTGATACAAATGAATAGATATGTTTTTTGTTAGACAATTCTATTCCTAAAAACACACTAACAAATCAAGTTTGACAAATTATTATTACATTAGTTGAGATTACTATCTTTCCCTTACAGTATATGTAGTTATTACCTCTTTTCATAAAAGAAGGAGTGTGAATGTCGCTCCATGCTTTCTAAGAAGGGACTTGTGTCATTTTGTAATAGCCAACAGTGTCATCCAAATTAAATGTATTATTATTATTATTATTATTATTAGTGGACCCCTGTCACAAAAAACAAAAACTTACAAAAAAAGTGTGGAACTTTTAAAGCTGAGCCTTTTTTGTTTGCATGTTTCAAGAGAATTTACTAAGTAGTCTGTTTAACAGCCCTCTACACTCTGACAGACTGCAGGTCGTTCACACAATAGAGGAGTGTTTGAAGCGACGTGTGTGGATTGGTCGTTGAAAATCAAGCTCTGGCCAGCAGAGGCGCTATAGAGTATGGACTAAACACTCACACACTTTCAGGTCCCCTCTTGGCAAAAGTTGTGAAAATGCGTCAAAATATTTTAGGCATGTTTTTAGGTTGATTTAAGGCATGAGGGGACCTGAAAAATGTCCCCTCTTGGCTCGGAGGTCCCCTGTTGGTGAAGGTGTTATGACGCCGAAGTCCACTGTTGGATAGTTAGGCGAGTACACACACACACACACACACACACACCCACACACACACACACACACACACACACACACACACACACACACACACACACACACACACACATTAGACACTATACACACACAGTGTTCCCCTTCAACATTGAAGCAAATAGCGATACACAGGCAATGCTACATGAAGACACACACACATGCACGCATACCCCCCACCCCCACGCACACACACACACACACGCACACACACACACACCACACACACACACACACACGCACACACACACACACACACACACACACACACACACACACACACACACACACACACACACACACACACACACACACACACACACACACACACACACACACTTTATTAAGACCACTTTGATGAGTGTGAACCTAAGGGCCGCCTGGTGACCTCTTATAGCCTTCTCTACATACACTGTGTGTGTGTGTGTGTGTGTGTGTGTGTGTGTGTGTGTGTGTGTGTGTGTGTGTGTGTGTGTGTGTGTGTGTGTGTGTGTGTGTGTGTGTGTGCGTGCGTGCGTGCGTGTGTGTGTGCGTGTGTGTGTGTGTGTGTGTGTGTGCGTGTTAATGGACCCTCTGCTCCGCTGACCCCTTGGTGGACCTGTGTGAGCAGCCTGTCACATTAGGACATTGCTGAGAAAACATGCCCCGATCGCCCCCCGCAGCCCTGGCACCGCTCATCAACCACACCGGTACAGAGAGAGAGAGAGAGAGAGAGAGAGAGAGAGAGAGAGAGAGAGAGAGAGAGAGAGAGAGAGAGAGTGAGCTGTTGGGATTGAGAAAGTTGGAAAGAGGGTGATGGGTTTTTGGAGAGAGGGAGAAAGAAGTGGGGAAGGTAGGGGGAAGAGTTGGGATGCAGGAAGGGAGGGAGGGAAGTAAGAGTTAAGGATTGAGAGGAAGAAGGGATTAGGATGACCACGGTGCCACTGACTTGTAACTCAAACCGTGACCTTTGACCTGTGTTGCGTATGTTATTTGGGCTCCATGCCTAGAGAGCCCACTCGTTATTTAAATCAGGGGATGAGGGAATCCGCTGATGGAACGTCCTGTCATAACATACCCGACCGCAAGGTATCGGGTGGAAACACGACCAAATTTGGGACCGATTTCCAAACCAACCAAACAAAGCCCTTTTTCGGTTAAGGTGACACAGGCTTTACGAGCAGCTTTAAAAACAACGTGGCGGTCAGACACAAGCAGATCCGATGTCCCACCGAGCCGCCATGACGCCCAAAGCCCTCCTCCCCTACTGCGTTTCACAGGGTGTTTATGGGTATAGCTCCTCTTGGACGCAGGACTCCCGCTAGAAACTCTGGTTTTATGAGTAGAAGTTGTCACCGAAGTGCTGTTTTTACGTTGTTCCTGTGAGGGGGGTTGCAGTCTGGAATCCGAGTCTGTCCCGTTCAAATTCGTGATTTATGAGAACATGGAGGCATTTTTAAGTTTAATAGTTTTTTCATATGTTTTTCTTTTATGAGGCTTTTGGGGGAGGATGTGCATACTAGTGAAATAATCTAAACAAATTACAGTAAAAAAAAGCACACTCCAGTTGTAGTAGGCTATATGTCAACGATTTTTGAAGGATTTATATATGTATATATATAAAATACACCAAATGTATTTTATTAAGCTTTTCCAGCTCAAAGACCATCCAATAAATAACCAAAACATTGGTGTCTTAAATTTTGATTCAAATTGATAATCACTCACACACATAAAAATGCAGAAATGCAGAAATAGCTTTTTCAAAAATTACCTCTTAACATTTTTTTTATGTTTTCAGGGAAAAAATAGACACTCCAATGCATTCCTAGTAGCAGTTTTCATGCTTTTATATACTTTTTAACATTTTAAACACAAGTAAACGCAAATAAAAAAAGTATGATACTGATAAATGTTTTTCAAATAACACATGAACATAGCAAACTCTGTGTTGTTTATGTAGGTAAACAGATTATGATTTCAAGGTTATACATACACATAGATAATTATTTCTCCTTCAATGTCAGAATATTCACACACAATTTTACAACGGATATATGAAAATAAATGTTAGGCATAGTGTGGGTTGAATAGATAGATACGATGGATATTATATATTAAAACAATAATATATCAGTTATGTCTTATCTTCATTACTAATCCTCCTTCTAAGGCACATATAGAGAAACAGTCAAAAGAGTGTTGATCAAGAGATAATATGTAAATCTAATGAAATGATACCATCAGGATTCAATTTCCTCGGACACGATCAGGAACACAGGTTTTTTTAACACACACTAACACGCACACACACACGCACACACGCACGCGCGCACGCACGCACGCACGCACGCATGCACGCACGCACGCACGCACGCACACACACACACACACACACACACACACACACACACGCACACACACACACACACACACACATATGAGAGCAAAGACATGCATGAAAAAGCCCATGTCTGAGGTCAATCATTTCTCGGTATTGCCATAGTGACAATGAATGCAGATTTTATGCCTTATTTTACCTATTCTACCAAATCCAATTATAGTGAGATGAGTTTCAGTCTTTTCAAATTGTGTGCTTATATCTGCTTTTTTATAGTCTTTCAGAGTTTCTCTCAAACGAGACTATTCCAAGTAGAGGGCAAAGGCCAAAAGTTTTTGGTGATTGGCCCATGACAAAAGATTTTTACAGGGAAATCAACATCAGAGCATCAACGAAGCAGGATTTTCTTGTCAAACTCTGATGAAGCGCTGTGAGAAATTCTGGGATACAATTTCTAAACCAGTTGATGAATCTATAGTGAGAGACACGAACACAAAAGCCAGATTCTGCGGCAGTTTGTTACGCTTGCATGCTAACGCTATCT
>NC_079429.1:13236301-13331301 GCF_026213295.1 Gadus chalcogrammus
GGCGGGATTCAAACTGTCACAGACACGTGTACTGGGAAGCAGGAAGTAAATACATAAGATTTGAGAGGGGCCAGTGGAACAAGCTGTAAGTAGACCTGCATGAAGACATTTGAGCGAAATAAACTGCGAAAAGCGGCAAGTTATACGGTTATGTGTATACAAGCAAATCTATTCAAAGTGTTTTGAATTGTGTTCGTGTTTCTGCGTTATATAGACCAGCAAGTATTGTTATCTGTTGTCTGTAACGATATGCTGTATAGTTTAACTGCTCTGCATTCATTGTGACATACAATTACTTTAATAGTTTTGCTGTTTTATGCTGTGATATTAAAGGATACAAATAACGTATATTGCATTGTTATGATGATGAAATGAATCGTACAGATAAAAAACCACAACACAGCCAAACATTCTCGAAACAAATACTGTAACCTCAAAACAAAAGTAAAACTGAGATAGACTTTTGCTCAAGATAAGATGTTGTCTAATGTTTTCGGGAAACACTGGTAGGTCCTGTAATGTTTAAATGTACTTAAAATGATTTAAAACTCGGACTTGATACCTGGTAGCAAGACTGGTGTGTACACTTAAACAAATACAAAGGGAGGTTACAGGAACTGCCACATCACTTGTTTTCCAGTTGACTAACTAATGCAAACAATTTAGCCTTCCATTCTTGGTGTTTTCGAATGGCTTGTATGTGATTATTAGATAAGGAGTCATTCAGGTTATGCAGAGTTGAATGTTGAAAGTGAGAAACACTCTGCATTCTAATGTAAATTACTACAGGTTTGACGTTTCATGCAAAATAATTTTGGAGAATCAAGTTCAGCTGGTGTAGTCAGTTTGTAAAAATGTATGCTTTCTTAAATCCCAATATCACCTGTGAAATGTGTTGGTTGTAAATGTCACTGCCAGAGGTAAACTTCGATTGCATAGAATTCACCAGTGGCCCCGTCTGCCAGTCGCAGATAACCCTGGCATATGCTGATGGAAAACATAGTTTATTTTGGGTTTTAGTAGGCGATTTTGGCAATAGAAGAAAGGAAAACAGAAGATGTTTCTGTCCAATAAAGCTAGATAACACAAGTAATTGTTTGTGTGTGTGTGTGTGACAGGCACCATGCTGCCAGGCTACAGCCCTGTCACTCAGGCCTTCCTGGGCACTCTGTTCACCTGGGCCCTGACGGCTGCTGGCGCCGCCCTCGTCTTCATCTTCTCCAGCAGACAGGTACAACACACACACACCATCATCATATTATTACATTATTGCAATTCTATAGACAACGTTGCATCATTACAGTGGCCATATGATGGATGCTTTTTTTTTTCATCTAAAGCATCTTACAGTCAGTGTCAGAAAGTGCTCTCACATAAAATGACATAACAGTGGTGGAGAAATTACTGATGAAAGTCTGTCAAGTTTAGTCCAATTGAATGCACCATATTTTTTCTGTATTGAATCTTGCCTTGCTTTTCCTTTTGTATTTTAATTCTTCACTGATAAATGGCCTTTCCTTGAGGCTACTATTCTTTTTGGCCATTGTGGCACCCATTCCTGGAAGCAGGGACTCGTCTTTCTGGGCTCCTGCTCAAGGTGTTGACTGTAACTGTTGGGGCTCTACAACAAGTTTTACTTGACTATTGTTTGTCCTTGAGCCTTTTATTCCATTTCGATGCAAAAAATATCCGTATTGCAAGTTAAAAGTAAAGTTTGTCTCAGGACATACTATTTACTTTCTTCAACATATCTTTGAACTTATTTGGGTGTTCTGAGTACACTTGGGAGCATATCACTCATGTTTGATGTTTCAGGCCTATTGCAGACCTGCAACGTTGAAGATAACTACTCTCATGGTTTGATTCTCGTTCTTCCTATCTTCCTTTCTCTAATTAACTGTACCCTTTGCTTGTCTTTCAGAAACGCATTTTGGATGGCAGTTTAGGCTTCGCAGCTGGGGTGAGACACACACACACACACACACACGCCCACGCACGCAAATGCACAAACACACACAAGCACACACACAAAAGCTAGTAGCGGATTAAGGAGAAACGTGTTGTATGTGTCCGGTTGTGTATTCTGATGCCCGACATATAGGTGCATAATGGAAAGTACAGGCCGGTGTTCAGTTTCCTGAATCTCTGGTGGTATCCTATCAATCTCCAGCTTCCCGGTGATTGGTTAGAAGCAGGGAATCAACTGCCAGCCCTGCTGGTTGAGCGCTTGTTGTTTTGTGACTCAGAGAATCGGTGAATCCGGAGCCGTGACTGCTCTGTGTCCCTTTCCTTCCACTGTCATTTTGTTGGGAGATTGGAACGACTCAATCCCAGCAGGATGTTAAACTCTAATCTCCGAACTGTACGCCCCGTCATACTGTGAACAAGCATTTCCTGATTACCTCCTCCTTGTGTCAATCAAGCCTTGTGTTGTCTCTCTGGCCCCTCCCTTCTTCTCATTGGGAGTTAAAGGCTTCTATGGTGTTGATAGTAGTGATCTTTCCACTTCTGTGATGTTTATACAATTCTGTAGTAGAATCGTTGGAAATAATACATTTATTTAAAATACTTTTTATTTTATAGGGTTTTTCCTTCAGTTCTATTCAGTAATCATGTTGTATTTGACTATGTTTGATGATCGAAAATCCTTTCCCTTCTGTTTGGAAACCGTGGAATCTTGGAATTGTGCTTAGCCTTGAATAGCAACTCCGGTGTGCTGGCATACTCAGGGGATCAACAAGCCTCAGCATCAATCCACTCTCGGTCCCCTACTGCTGCCGCGTTAATCCGTGTTATGGTATTATATGTAAATACCAGGATGAACAGGAGACAGATAACCCAAATGTTTATGCAGGACTGGGCTTTCATAAACAGTACTCAACATGTGTCCATATGCGGCAGCCTTTCAGCCTCGTCTCGGTCCGGTGGAGTTAGGCAGCGATACTAGGCATTTTGTATTTCCTCCTCGTCCAGGATACCTTCTGCGAACGCTTTCTCCGAATTCAGGGCTTCTCGTGTTGAAATAATCGTGCATGTGCTCATCTGTTCCCACTGACGCAAAAACAGTCCTTGGGTTTATTCAGTATTCTTCAATGCACACTGTGTATTCAGGTCGATGCATACATTGTGAAGGGGCAGGTGAAGCTATTTTAGTATGCTGTAGAAGTTTTGCGTGTGTGTGTGTGTGTGTGCGCACACACACACACACACACACACACACACACACACACACTGTCTCTGTCTCTGTCTCTGTCTCTGTCTCTGTCTCTGTCTCTGTCTCTGTCTCTCTGTGCTCTCGTATCTCTCAACCATTTTTCTTTTTTTTTTATTACAATTTTACTTTCACTGTCTCATCCATCATCAGTTTCTCCCAATCCCATGACTCAATTTCCAGGCAAGGGGGCCGAGCACCCAGCGCCCATGGCGGCTGCTCTTTTTTAATTCAAATCTTGCGCAGAGCAAATATGTAGCGTTCATTTTCATGGTGTGGTTGATGAGTCCCATCAGGCGATGCTCCCCGTCCAGGACACCTTGTGCGATCCAAAACGCAATTCCAGGCCTTCTTGTGTTGAAATAGTCTTATACATGTGCCAATACAAAACTAGAACAAAACAATACAATTCCAAATAACACCCCATCCCCAAAGAACACAACCACACCCTGTCTGCTGGCAACTACCCGCTCATGTCTCAGTGTGGAGGGGGGCCGGAGTGGACCTGTCGCTGCCGCTTGATCTTTAACAGAGCGAACCCCGTCAACATTTTCTTTAAGTATTGGGATTGGTCACACACTGCAGTGTGTGACTGCACTGTGTGTGTCCGTGTGTCCGTCCATCTAAACATGTGTACACGGCTAGCGGGAAGATAGCTTTGCTATGTGGCTTTGGTCCCTATTCTGTTGCCTTTTAGCCTGTGCAATGCATGCATGTTACTGCGTACATCTGTATCATTAATTAACCCATAATTAATTAACTTAACAAATGGTATAGTCATAAGGAAGTGTGGAAACCCCAACGATAACATGTCCACACTAATGTTGGTTGCACACTGCCCTACCACCAACACCGATCTTTAGAACGTTAGCCAAAGATGGCCGACACTGATTGGGACATGTTCACTACCTGAACCTTCATCTGACATCGATTGGACTTGTTTACCATCAAGACCATCACAACACCTGGTCCGAAAGCCAATGGGCACGCTGGTGTTGCTTGCCGTTTGCTGGAGCAGTGTCCAAGAGTCTTAAAAGGCTTCCCAGGATTAAGTGTCTCCAGTTTTGAGTGACAACCTGAAACCTTTTTGACATGTTGAAGTTTTGTTCCTCACTTTTACTTCTCCAATTGCTAGGCTCCATTTTCTTTCTGCACTTATTTCCCTTGAGACTCCTGTTTATCTTTTCACACTTTATCGGGATGTCATAGTGTCATCTTTTCCAAATAGATTTTTGCCTTGTGCTCCAAAGCACTTTGTAACTAGTGTTGAACAGCTGCAGGGTTATTGCGAATTATAAAAGATCGAGGTGGAATCAACACCCAACCTCTAGCTTTCATTATTTTGTGGAAGGCAATCAGAAGGCTTTTAGTGGGTCATGTAATGGAGTGCTGGAGTGGGAGGGAACGGAGGAATACACATGGACAGCAATTGCAAACCACTACCATGTCTTAGTATTTGCCAAGTAGTCTATGCCGACGTGACCTCAAAATGTCAGTGTTGTTGTTAAGCGTAAAAATCAATTATATCTATATATACATTAAATCCTTCCCTCAAAGCTATTTACAGGTATTACCGTACAGTGTGTGCAATAACAATCACATGTTTAGTAACGTCAAGCCCCTTTGACACATGCAGTTTATCCCAGAAATGTCCCAGAACATTTCCTCAATGCGGTCATGTGTGAATGGGCACAGGGATAGATATTCCGGGAAATCTGCTCCGCCAAGTTCCCTGATCAAGAGGCTGTTAGTGAAAGCAGTAACATTATTTGAATTGGCGATCAATACAGCTTCTTTTGATGTAAACTACTGTAGCTAATTTTTTCAAGTTTGGCAAATATGGGAGCTCCTCGCTTATAATGACGGCTGGCATTCCGAAGTGTTTCATTACTGTCAACTGTCGCTTGGCCCATCTATTTCGGCATTGCTATGAACTACGTGCAAGGGCGTAGGACGTAAATACTCCATAAGGTATATACCCCATAACGTAATGTGTTTATAGTGGAAATCCCTAGCGTTGCCTGAAAGGTTACCCAAGTAATTTCCCCCGCCCCCCCGGTTTCCTAAAATCTTGTAAAAATAAATGATTTAAACCACAGTGTGCGCTGCTTCGTATGGCTATAGGAAAATGTTCAGTAGTTTATGCAGTGTATCCGTCAAGTGGGTGAACTTTGGATTGAATGGTAAATGGACTGCATTTTATGCAGCACTTTTCTAAACAGTGGTCACTCAAAGTGCTATAAACCCATTCATGCACACATTCACACTGACGGCGGTATCTACCATGCAAGGCGACAGCCAGCTTGTCGGGCGAGCACCTCAACACTCAGATAGGAGGAGCCATGGATCGAACTAGCAACCTGCCGGTTAGCAGCCAATCCGCTCTACCTCCTGAGCCACATGCTGGCTTTTGTTAAGATTGTTAATGATTGCTTTTTTGTGGATATTGAAGCAAGGGATTGGATGGGCAAGTGCAGGGATGCATAAGTCAATTCCGTTTTCAAGGTAATCAAAGGACTTAAAAGAGATGGTTAACCTTGGCACCAAAGCCAAGGATGTATTTGATATACTAACCTTGGAGCTGGCATTTCTATACTAAACTAGATTGACCTATCTTAGAGAATTGTATAAAAAAAGAAGAAGATGGACTAAATTATTTAAGCCTGAATGGACGGCAACCACACAACATACTTTTTTAGCACTAAAATGGCAGCTGGTGCTGTAAAGATATATGCAGTGTTTAATGCACATCTTTGAAGGCTGATGTATCTTGTGTTTTTTTTATAGGGTAAAGATTCAATATAATATTCCAAGAAAGAAAAGATCCTACAGCAAAACTTTAAATGAAGTTACGATGACTATTCCAATATTTGACGTAGAGTAATGCATTTTTATTTCAAATTGATATTATCCAATTTTCCGCAGATTGGTTTCTTGTCGATAACATACATTTAGCAGATCCATCAAACTATCACTCCGGGAGACCAATACCCAATTGCATGCTCACTCAAATCAGCCCCTGACAAAAGATTCCACATAATTTAACGGTGACTTTCAATCTAAATTAGTCGTAAAGTTTCATATCTTATAACCGACAGGTGCGCACATTTTCTCTTCTCGAGGAAAATTGTGAATGAAATGGACATTTTTAATTCTATCAATCACACAGACTCTGTTGCTTTTCCTGGCGCCGCTGCCCCCGTAGACCATCGTGGAGTACAAACTAATTGAACCTTTCAGTTAGTTTGCTGAGGAGCAGCTGTGTATGTTTTCCTCTTAATTACCTAATCTCTGCTGCTTCTGAGTTGTTGTGGTGGGATAGACAAGGACTGCTAATATCACTTTAGCAGGATGGCCGACGGGGACTAACAAGTGAGGCTGAGAACAATGAAAGCACGCAGTCCGATCAACGTTGCAGTAACTAAAAGGACATGTTGGCACTAGAAGGAAGGAAAACAAAGGATTTTCTCTTTTTCCCTCCCACCAATAAAGTGTGTGTGTGTGTGTGTGTGTGTGTGTGTGTGTGTGTGTGTGTGTGTGTGTGTGTGTGTGTGTGTGTGTGTGTGTGTGTGTGTGTGTGTGTGTGTGTGTGTGTGTGTGTGTGTGTGTGTGTGTGTGTTCTATCCATACTCCTCCGACTTCCCGAATTCCTAAACAGTCCAGTCAACTATTGGCTGCATGTATATAATCGGAAAAGGTTGAAAATACATCACTCCATGGTGCAGAAGAGAGAGAGTGGATTCAGTGGATATTGTCACATTGAGTGAAGAGCAGGGAACCAGTTGGTTCTGGTTGGAAGGAAAGCAATTGGAGAGGAAATAAGAATACAATTAGCTCTTGGCTAGACAGGCCGACGATGGAAAGGTCAGCAGTTGAGATGACGAGAGCAGAATGGATGGATGCTGGGGAACTTAAGTCTAGTTTGTGAGACACTATATCTGGAGGGCACTTGAGGGGACTGGCCCCTACCTGTAGACCTCCTGGCCCCTACCTGTAGACCTCCTGGCTCCCTGGTTCCTTATCTGTAGGCTTCCTGCAGGCCTACTGGCCCCTACCTGCAGGCCTCCTGCCCCCTACCTGGCCCCCTACCTGTAGGCTTCCTGGCCCCCTACCTGTATGCCTCCTGGCCCCCTACTTGTTGCCTACCTATTGGCCTCCTGGCTCCCTATCTGACGGCCTCCTGTAGGCATCCTGGCCCCCTACCTGGCCCCCTACCTGCACGCCTCCTGGTCCCCTACCAGTAGGCCTCCTGGTCCCCTACCAGTAGGCCTCCTGGCCCCTGATGCTCTTTCGATGAAAGAATTTGACTAAATGGTGGATAAGTAAAAGTAGTTCATAGCAGAGGTAGAGGAGCCATCTCAATGGAGATGAGGGATCGGATGTAATAGTAGTATCTCAGACTGTAAACATCCATGAACACAGAACGTTGTTGCATTGGCTACAACAGCCCTTAGCATTAGCCTGAGCTGCCTCACGGAGCAATCCATTGATTCCCCCCCCCCCCCCCTGCAGATCCCATCCTATGTGCTACATCTGTTACCAACAATATCTCATACAATGGTTATCTGGTATGGCGGCGCCAAAAGGCTTCCCTTCCCCATTGGCCTGATGGACGCACACAAGATAGGGAGATCTCGTTGGGTTCTGCTCAATTGGTTCTCACTGCCCCAGCCGTGTCTCTTCATATCCTTCCTGGGCCGATATCTCTGTTGACCGCGGTGTAAGCTGGCTAAAGTACCTCATCTGATACCAATTTCTGATTCTAATACTTTTTTCATTGGTCAGGGCTCACGGTATCAAAAAGATGTGAGCGACGGGGGCGATTTATTCTGGAGCTCGGAGTTTAATTTAGTTTGCAATAGTTCTTCTGGTTCCCTAAGGTTTTTTATTTTTTTATCTTATTTTCCCCAGACCGTAAATGGCTCTCCACACTAGCCCGTACGTTCAGCGTGCCATGGGGGATTTGAACGAGGCAGAAGTGTGGCAAAACAGAATATGGAGATAAATAACCCCCTCAGGCCAATTTTGGGAGAGTGGGAGACTAGTTAGCAATTCCACCACATGCATTTTTGTTTTGGTCTTAATCTTGACTCAGTGGCAGCTGGGTAGGGATAAGTGTTGTTTTACTCCAAGCCATTTTCTTAATTGAGGCTTGTTTAGTTGGCACCTTGGTTGGCCTGTCAGATTGTTTCTACTGGGGCAGGGGTATTATTTTTCCTCAAGCACAATCTCTAGCTTCTTCCTTTTGGTAAACATTTTGGTAAAACTTTTAGTTAAAGTTTTATCTTGATTTTCTTTTCTTTTTTCATATTGGGAGGATATTTCTGACTAGGCAAATGTGAGAAATGATACCCGAATTAAGGAGTTTAAATATCTGAGCTTCTTTAATGCTTTTATTAAATCTAAAGATCAATATAAAAAACGTACAATAATTATTAATATATCTCAAATATCACACAAAGTATGAAACGGGTACTATTGTACACATTTGTATAAAGGCAGACATGGCCTTTACACGCTAGGAAGTAAAGTGTAGCAAGATGTTATTCTGCTGTCGTTTCTGTCAATCAGAAACAAATAGCACTGCTTCCATCACTACCATTGATGGATTCTCAATGTATTTTATGTTATTTTTCTTCTGGGAAAAGATGTTCCCTGAACAGCACGGCTAGATTGAATCCAGGAAAACACTGTCCAACCTTTTACTCTCTCACCCAACAATTGTGCTGCAGTTAATTACCTGCTTTCCATGTTCCCACTCAATTTAAAATCTGCTGTGCGCAGGCATTTATTTTGTGGACCCCGAAGACTCGTTAGGTCATTTTCAACTCCCAATGCAACCTTACCCTCCTTTGCTTTGCGTAGAGGAGCATTTCCTTAAGGGTTAGGTCCTGTTACTGGACCATGTCTGTCAGAATTATGGCTTAGGCTAAAGTGTCGCAAAATCTCAAACTAATTTCCTTTCTTAGGTTGAAGGATGCCAATCAACAGAGATAGCCCAGGGACCAATTAAAAAATACATACATATATTGGTTGAAACTACACCTTCTCAATAGCTTTTGAGTGGTGACCTGGTAAAATGAAACCACACTCTGCCAATAGTCGCCAATTTCAAGTAAGGAAAGAGTGAGAATTCCATAATGCCTTTGAGGTTAACTTGGTGAGAGCAGTTGCTGAGAAAGAGGCTGAGGGGCTTGTCAGCTCGGATGAAAGATGGAAATAATGTAAAAGGCAATATAAAGGATTCAGTGACTATATACGAAGAAAACGACATTGAAGAAGACGAGAAAAAGAGGAAAGAGGAATAACATGTCAGAAAGTGAGAAGTTAGAGGCAAGAGAGATCTTGTTTCACTTCACGCTGTGTCTGTCTGCTATAGTCATCATGCTTTTGTCCGTACGAATATAGAAAATTCTCTCTAACTATGTTGCATTTGTAAATAGTAATCTTCATGTGAGCATATTGGTTATATTTATCTGTGATCGTGAGAGTATCTTGATCAGTAGACTGGCGGTTTACCATTTTCAACCTAAGATTGAGTTGATTAGGCTTTTGATCAAGAAAGGAGTCAGTGATTTTGGTCGTTGCCCATTTTCTGAATAATTTATATGTCCATGGTCCATTTGGCATCTTTCTGCACTCTAAGCTGCCTTTGAAGGAGGGTCTCTTCTTTTGTGCTCCTTTTCTCCTCTTCCCTCATAAACAAATTGGACGAGAAAAGGGTGAAGCCATGGCTTTGAGCTTCTGCTTTGTCCTCTTAAGCTTCTATTCTTGAGTCAATACATTCAATTCATTTTTTGGTTAGGATTGTTTGTGTAGAAACTGTTTAACAGTACAAGCAGACAAACAAACATACAATCAATATGAATGACCGAGACTATTATTCTAGGAGCCGTATGGCGAACCCTGGCAACCCATTTCTCAGGGTGATACATTTTAGAAGCATTGACAAACTCTAGGTTCCATCCATACTTACTTATAAATAGCCAGAATAGTTATTGAATTAGTCTATCTACTATCCAACACAATTATTGGAACATCGCTATGAACATCATCAATCATGTGCTTATGATCAATCGGTCTGACGTAGAACAATAATTTGACAGGGATTTTTTGCATTTAACTTGCAATCTTCTGGTGGAGAACTTCATATGTATTTCAAGTTCACCAAAATGTGTTGAAAAAAGGACCAATGTTTTATGGATGACATAATGCAGGGGGCAGCACAACAAATTCTAAAGATTTGGGGTTTTGTTTAAATCTTTGCTCCAGATCCATTGAGCACTCTGTCCGTGTGAAGTCTGAGACAGTGCCTGGGCTATAGAAGCTGAGAGAGAGCAGATGCAATATCTTTGATAAAACCCCCCGGCAGCCATCTGATGAAGGAGATCATTTTTTATCAGCGATGTCCCCGCGAACATTGTCAGTCATCCCGGCTGCCACTGTTTCTGCCACAAATCATTGCGGATGGTTGTGCAGCTGCTTCAAAATGGGAGTATTGGTAATCATCCAGTCGGTGTGTTAATTAATATGAACACTTACCCCTGATTGAACCAACAGGCATGGTTCCTTAACAGAAGTTCAGACACTTTTCAGACAGCGACTGATTGGCAGACAATGCAAGTCATTCACTGCAACTGTGAGACTGCTGATGCTCCAGATGGCACAAGTAGCACGCATTGCATCAGGATATTACTTAACACAGAGACCCCCATACGAGTGACGACCCAGTTTGCGCACAAAACCCGGAAATTCCGTTCAATTACCGCTGCGACGTTTTAAGAAAGCGATTTGATTGGCCCGACCATGGAAACGAAAACCTGCGACTTTGAAGTTGGGGAGGTTTGTTATAGAGGGTGTGTTGAAACTTTTCATTCATTAACACAGAGATTCCCTCCCCCCCCCCCCCCCCCGAGCCAGACTCAATCGGCGACACTGATTAAGCGGAAGTCCGGTTCAATTGGTTCGTCGTTGTTTCAGGAAAGCCTCTTATCGGTGGACCATGGAGATTTATCACACATGATGACTGAGGGTCGATTGTGTGGTTTGTATAGAAACAGCCCCCAGCGGGGTGTTCCTTACTGTACCGTCTGTGATAACTGGGACGAGGTACACACAGCTCTATGCTGTTGTGGTGGGCGTACTGGGGTTTCATTAGGAGTTATTAGGAAATAACATTTGAAAATGGGCCAACAGTATGAGCTGGTGGGGTTGTGTTGGAGACATTTTCTCTGCTTTTCTTATATCGGAAGAAGCCAGTGGATTAAGAGGGTGCCACTATAGGAGAGTGAAATTAAATTGTTATTAAATGTCTGCAGACTTTATTTTGAGCTCTGTATTAAAATAAATGCGTTCAGGGACCCTCAAACCTTTTAGCGGTTATTAACCGCTGATCTGAAAGGTGGCTTTATTTCTTTAAGGCGCAGACTTGAGTGGCATCTAACAGAAAAAAAAGTTTCCAGAAATCAAATATGTTCTCAACAATGTGTCATTTGTTGGAATAGCCAAATACACAAATCTTTGTTTCCGCCACAGTAGAATGCGCCCTTCATATCTAACTAGGGAGCGAGTCCTCTTCCGAGCAGCCCCCTCATGCTGCTCTGCCATGTTGCTCTGCCAGGCTGCTCTGCCATGCTACTCTGCCATGCTGCTCTGCCATGTTGCTCTGCCAGGCTGCTCTGCCAGGCTGCTCTGCCATGCTACTCTGCCATGTTGCTCTGCCAGGCTGGTCTGCCATGCTACTCTGCCATGTTGCTCTGCCATGTTGCTCTGCCAGGCTGCTCTGCCAACAGGCATGGTTCCTTAACAGAAGTTCAGACACTTTTCAGACAGCGACTGATTGGCAGACAATGCAAGTCATTCACTGCAACTGTGAGACTGCTGATTCTCCAGATGGCACAAGTAGCACGCATGGCATCAGGATATTACTTAACACAGAGACCCCCATACGAGTGACGACCCAGTTTGCGCACAAAACCCGGAAATTCCGTTCAATTACCGCTGCGACGTTTTAAGAAAGCGATTTGATTGGCCCGACCATGGAAACGAAAACCTGCGACTGTGAAGTTTGGGAGGTTTGTTATAGAGGGTGTGTTGAAACTTTTCTTTCATTAACACAGAGATTCCCCCCCCCCCTCCCCCTGAGCCTGACTCAATCGTATGATTGAGTCGTACTGGGACGAGGTGGGCGTACTGGGACGAGGTACACACAGCTCTATGCTGTTGTGGTGGGCGTACTGGGGTTTCACTGATTAAGCGGAAGTCCGGTTCAATTGGTTCGTCGTTGTTTCAGGAAAGCCTCTTATTGGTGGACCATGGAGATTTATCACACATGATGACTGAGGGTCGATTGTGTGGTTTGTATAGAAACAGCCCCCAGCGGGGTGTTCCTTACTGTACCGGCTGTGTTAACTGGGACGAGGTACACACAGCTCTATGCTGTTGTGGTGGGCGTACTGGGGTTTCATTAGGAGTTATTAGGAAATAACATTTGAAAATGGGCCAACAGTATGAGGTGGTGGGGTTGTGTGGGAGACATTTTCTCTGCTTTTCTTATATCGGAAGAAGCCAGTGGATTAAGAGGGTGCCACTATAGGAGAGTGAAATTAAATTGTTATTAAATGTCTGCAGACTTTATTTTGAGCTCTGTATTAAAATAAATGCGTTCAGGGACCCTCTAACCTTTTAGCGGTTATTAACCGCTGATCTGAAAGCTGGCTTTATTTCTTTAAGGCGCAGACTTGAGTGGCATCTAACAGAAAAAAAAGTTTCCAGAAATCAAATATGTTCTCAACAATGTGTCATTTGTTGGAATAGCCAAATACACAAATCTTTGTTTCCGCCACAGTAGAATGCGCCCTTCATATCTAACTAGGGAGCGAGTCCTCTTCCGAGCAGCCCCCTTATGCTGCTCTGCCATGTTGCTCTGCCAGGCTGCTCTGCCATGCTACTCTGCCATGCTGCTCTGCCATGTTGCTCTGCCAGGCTGCTCTGCAATGCTACTCTGCCATGTTGCTCTGCCATGCTGCTCTGCCATGCTGCTCTGCCATGCTGCTCTGCCATGCTGCTCTGCCATGATCTACCGCCATGTTCCACTGCCGTATTTCTACAGCAGCACAAAACAGTTAATCTGCTCTAGAGAGGACACATTTTACAATTTGAAGCATAAACGCTATCTCACTTTCAAGATTATCTACAGTTTTACAGACTCCATGACTGTACACAATTTATGAATATATCAAGGAACCTCGTCACTTGACACATTAGACGATAGTGGGCTTCCATAATATTGGAAGCCCACTACTGGCACTTTAATCTTACAGGCCATCGTAGCTTCTCCTGCTTTGTTTGAAAGGGAGAGGTGAGGGGGGAATCCACTTAGTTGTACACTCAGCAACTTGGAGCGAGATGTAAAATAAAAATGGTTATGGCATTTATAGCGAGCGACGCATTGCTGTCAAAAGACGAGGAGATGGTGCACTTAAAATAGTTCTGAACAGCAGTACGTTCTTGTCTCGCGTCTCATCTA
The DNA here is from genome assembly GCF_026213295.1 of Gadus chalcogrammus. Lineage (NCBI taxonomy): Eukaryota > Metazoa > Chordata > Actinopteri > Gadiformes > Gadidae > Gadus > Gadus chalcogrammus. Next base: position 13,250,041 of record NC_079429.1, read on the forward strand.
GACGGAGCTAGACATTTTCAATTTTCCGCGCACGACTTGACTTCACTCATTTGACGGTATCTTAAACAGCATCAGACTTTTAATAAGACTTTGACACACGCCATCTGGTTGATTTAGCTCCGACTGCATTAGCCCATGACATGGAACAAACAGCCAACAAGTGTCCGAGGCAGATTTTGCAAATATGCTGTGACAGGAGTAGTGCACATCTTAATCTGAGTGTATGTGTGGAAGGCCCTCTGGACCGCACAACACACAAACATTTGGGTCATCCCTCATCAGAGCCATAGCGGAAGACGCAGAAGGGCTTGTTGGAGACATGACATAATGTTCTAATAGGGAGGTTGGTGTAAATAGACGGCTGTCTCTGAGTGATACTTGGTAAACACTGGTAAACAATTGTGAGCTAGAAGATTGCTCACGCAGCACTTGGATATTTTCGGAGATACTTCGATTTTTTTTATGTATATCCTTTGATTGTTGTCGACCTTCAGTGAGAGTCTCTGCCAAATTATTCAATATGAATAGAACTGCAATGTGTACTGCCTTGTTAACCTGATTGCTGACTCTGCTGGTATATGCACAGGTTTACTGAGTGTTGACTGTGGTGGAATATGCACAGCTTAACTCTGGAGTTTGATATGCTTGTAATGGATTTGAATGTGAATGTTGGGTTCCCAGTTTATTGGCTGATATAGGGTGGATTCAATACCAGAATACTTAAGCCATGGCTTGTGAAACGTCTTAAAAATACAAAACAAATACGAAACATTGCCTAGGCAATGGGTACTACATCTCTTATGCAACCCCTGGCCACATCCAACCCGCTCCATACTTATCCTTGTGTGTACGGGGGGGGCAGGATTAGTTATCAGTAGGTCTGATACTATGAGAACCGTCTAGCTGATTGATGGCATCCTGCTGGTTCCCACTTCAGCCCTCTGGAGAGAAGGAGCCAGGCTGGCAGCATGCCCTTCTCAGGGAGCAGTTTTGACGGGGCTATTGATCCAACCTAACAGGATACTTGTCTTTTTTCAGAAAAAGCTAGTCAAGTTCTTTGCAGTCCTCATGCTGAGGTTTTCTAGGCTATTTGATTTACCCTGACAGGTCAATTACCGCTTACCTCCCATCCTCTTGCCGCGTTTTTCCCTGCTATTATTTAACTAACCCTAACCCTTTATTTTAAAGACAGAAAACACACAGTCAATGCAGAATATTGTCAACATAATTTACTTGTATCACAGTACAACAAATCAAAACCAACTAGTATGTACCCTGCAAGAATAAACACTGGGCTGATTTGATATCCGAGGTTCATATGTAATGTCATTATGCGTTAAAGGTGTAAAGTGTACGTACTCATGAATAACGCAGGACCGAGAGACTGGCAGATGGGGGTGAGAGGCAGAGATTAAAAACGGTACAATGCCTGAAGCAACCAGGGCTCTCAGGGCTTGACACATTTCCACCACCGCTGGAGGCATTATTGTACCGTAGACCGAGTACACTACAGAATCACATCGTTGTTGGTTGAACGTGGGCTTCCGCAAAATACTCTTGGTCCTCTTTGTGTTGGTCCTCTGTTCCAGCAACAACAATCATGGTTGTGCAACGGTGAGGAGTTTCACTTCCCCCGGATATTTGAAACCAATTATTTGGCATTCCGCTATAGTATTTTCACCAACCGCCTCCACCTGGAACGGAATTAGCGCTGTGGTACACAAAGCCCCCAAGAGCACAAGAGTAAAACCACTCATTATGTTCCTTGCGCAGGCGTAGCCATAGGCGAACATAGCTGGTAGCGCATCTCCAGGGTGTGGTAGCATCTGTTAGCCTCTGTTTGTCCTGTTTATCAGTGCTCCCTAAAGACCTGTTGTAAAGAGAGAACAAACACATTGTCTCTTAACCCTGTGGACACTTGATAGTAAGGTGGGCAAGTTGGCAATTAGGTTGGAATTAATGCAGATTTTATGAGCTAATGCAGTGTTGGATGCCTTTATTGGTGTATCCCTTGGGATATGTGACTTACTCTTTTGAAGGCACAGAAACACAGACAAGGATGAACACATACTTACACCTCAAAATATTATCACTACTACTGCTACTGCTACTACAACAATAAAGGCAAAAGTGTAATGGTCTGGGATGGGACTCAAAAGGTTCTGGCCTAACCTCTACCTGCTTCTCAATGACATCATGGGTTCGGAATTCTCCTGAAGTTGCTTTGGATAAGAACCGTAAACGTCCTGACCTATTGTATCTCTTCACTCACCTCCCTAGGTGATGCTGGCTGCTTCCTATTGGTCGTTGCTGGCTCCGGCGATCGGCATGGCAGAGGATTCTGGGAAATACGGTGCCTTCGCCTTCGTGCCTGTGGCCGTGGGTTTCACTCTGGGGGCGGCGTTCGTGTACCTCGCTGACCTCGTCATGCCAATGCTGGTAAGGACGACGCTCGTGACATACGACACACCTGTATAATGTGATGGAGGCTGATCTTGGATCAGATTCTCATTAGGTTACCGAGAACAATACGATTCTTCTCTATTATTTGTAACTGTGCCAAGAGCTGACTTTACTGGGGGTTCACGACACGTCGAAAAATGTGAGACGCATCCAATATGTTGAAAGAGAACTTGATGTATTAAAGTGAGGCCAATGCAAAATGGATAAGGAATCAAGACAGTGGTGCATTTCATTTTCAGAGTTAATTTAAAAATGAATCCATCTTTCTGTCCAAAAAAATACATTCATATATTTAACTAAAATAAAGCAAATCCTATAAGAATAGGATGTCTGGAATTTCCATATGGTGGCACACAGGAACTCATTCCCTGATTTGTGGATACTTTGAGGCAACTCAAATCATCCCAGAGTCTACCTTACCCCCTAACCATAACCAGAACCAGAACAACGGAAGCCACACATTTTCATAGACTAATCTAAGACACGCACGCACACACACGTGTTTGTGTGTATATGCCGCCACTTACACACCATGTGGCGTACATAACGATGACTTGATTGCAGAGTGTATGCTGTGGGAAACAGCTGTTGTCTGTAGTGTTCTGTCCCAGACAGAACACTACAGAACACGCAGGAAACGGCTGCGTACCAGGGGCACTTTGACTCATCGCTGCTTTGCATATGCATTCGAATTTAGCAGGAAAGAGTTGCCAAAAGCGTCACACAAACATACATACATACATACATACGTATACATACATACATATATATACACTGTTCTCTGTGCACCTACAGTTGCATATATAATTCATTGAGGTTGGTGTGTTATGCCCTATATCTCTCCTGAGTCTCCTTCAGCGTGAGCTCAAATATATTTTTGGGGTGCCTTTCCCAAAAGCATTTTTAAATAGGGAGTGAGGAGTTTTGGTTGACCCTATCCGCCTTGATAAGAACAGAAATAATATAAAGAACAGATAAGATTCAAGTCAAACAAGATTGCACATTTAATATTTGTTTGGTGTGTCCTCTTGAGATATATTCTTTTTGGTTTGTCTTCTATTGGAGGTTTTTGAAGAATGGCAATCATTCTCTGTTTAGCTTTTTGTTCTATTCTTTTTCTTTCTTGACTTGAGTTGAGATGGCAGCGATGATCCCAAAGGGGTTCGACCTGTTTAATAAAACATAATTCAGGAAAAACTGTCACCAAAAGCTTTCATCTTATTTTGGCCACTTTTTGGCGAAAGTCAAAAGGTTTGGACTAAATTCGTCTTTCTACCACCATTTCATTGAACTTTTAGTCACAGGAACCACATTTGAAATGACTAAAAGGTTCCCTTCAGCCCCTTGTTATCTGCGTTCCCACCACGGTCTAATGAGCCGCGAAAGTCAGGCAAATTAAGGTCCTTTACAGCAGGCACATAACGAATAAAGGAGAGAGAAATACTGAGAAAAATCTGACCAAGAAAATCTGTCATACGTCAAACCATCGGTTACAATGAAAATGTGCGCAGTTACCAATAAGAATAGCTAAGGGGGTACAAAGAAGTATTCAACCCTCAACCCCATAATAGCCTGTGAATACGAGCTCGTATTCTGTGATCCAGTGATTCAGTGATAGCGCTGTACTTTCATCAAAACAGCGTATTTAGTGAATTAAATTATTATTATTAAATTACACACTCCCTAGTGTGTAATTGTGTTGCGGATGAGATTGACTATGTCAAGTGGTCGTGCGTTCCTTAATACATCCACCTTTTGGAGACGTTGGTGTTGAGGTGGTTTCCCTGTTTGATTGCTATCTAAAAAAAACCTCCCTCCACAGTCTTGTGGAGGGAGTTGGTATCCAAAACTAAACTTTTTCAATGCAACTGCGAGGCCGTCATGTTGTCAAAAGCAACCTACATTCATTGCCCACAGTGCATGTTAACATTGTCTTGTAGTGACGACTGCTATCTGGATTGATGAATGAACGATGAGGACCACTATGGATGCAATTAGAAGACAATGCAATCCACACCTCTACGGTTCTTGAACCCTTTAGAAATACTACCCCTCGAGCAGGGATGTTTTTGGGGGTAAAATAAAGTCCACAGAACTCAATTTAGACCCTGGTTCCTGCGATGTAAACCCACTTAGTTACTGCAATGGTTCCTGGTTCTGCTGTAAAGTTCCTGCGGTGGAAATGTGGCTTTAATGATCTATAACACAATTTGCTGCTCAGTACATATGCTACCACCTCATCTTGCATTTGCCACCAGATTTGATGTCAATACAGCTTACTTTACGTCCCAACACTGGCCAACGTACTACAGGATATGGGCACAGAGGTGCTGACCCAAGTCTCATTCCCTACCTGTTTTGCTTCATCCCTCGTTCCCGCTCTCTCTCTGGCTCCCCCCCACCCTACCATCCAGTTTCCCTAGTGATGATGGAGACAGGATTTGGGCGCTGATGATAGGTAGCATGCAATCAGTGTTGAACGCGGGGAGGGTCTCAAACACACACACGCACACGCACACGCACACACACACACACACCTCCTATTGGATCCCATGGGGGGGTCATTGTGTTTGAACAGCTGCTGGTGCCACTTTTAACTGGCTCCTCAACAAACACACGTTTTGAATGGAAAGAATGGTGACAGGACAGAGGATGAATGTTGGCATGATGGAGAGATAAGGTAACAGAGGGACAGGGGATGGCCTCTCCCCCTCTGTCCTAGTGTGGTGTTGTGCGGGTCCAGTAGCTAGGTTACTCAGTTAACGGTCCCGGTAAGCAACACTGGGACCATGGCTTAGAGAATGGACGGATGCTGGCTTATGTCCTAATCACGTTTTTAACGGCTTAATGTCAAGGCAACAGCATCAGGGATAACCCTCAAAGGTTCAAGACCTGGAAGAAGAGACCAGAATGGCACTTGGTTCTTTAAAGTGGAAAACGGTATTAACCATTAATCATTTCATTGATTGATTAACTTATTTATTTATTATTTTTCCTATGTATAAAACTGTGATCCATTTCAACTTTTGTATCTTTCTTGTATGGATTAGGGGAACAATTGAAAATGGGTTTCCCTAATGAAATAGAGGTTTAATATAAATATACCCCAACAGGCTTTACCTTTACGTTTCTGTTTATAGTCTAGTGACTCCAACATGAAAGATCAATCCCCAAGGATTCAAATTTACGCAATTTGGTAAATTAAAGGTCAATTTTTGACCTTTAACTACATTGCTTTACTGTGACCGGCCTTGGATTAAAGTGTAGATAACAAATGAGTTAGTGCTAAACAGTACTTTCCAGCCCTGTGTGAATGTCTGATAATGGTGTAAGCGTTTTGGGGTCTGCATTAATGTATGTTTGTGCTTGTGCGTGTCTGTACATGTTGAAGTATCTCTTCGTAGGTCAGTGCTAAAAACAGCCTCAGCCTCGCACCTTATTAATCCCTGGTCACTCCGTAACCACGACGACTGAGGTGGAGACAAAATAGCCAACGAGGTCAACGAGCGAAGGACGGTGGCTATAGAGCATTGTGTCATGGTCTAAAAAAAAAAGTATAGCGAGATTGAAGGGCCATTTCCTCAGTCGTATAGGAGTGTGTTGCCTGAGCAACCACTGGCACTAACAATGGTTAGATTCCAATACTGGGTTCCAATTCTTGTTTCCGTAGTTCCAATGCTTGGTTCCGTAGTTCAGATTCAGAGCGACTCTCGATTATACCATTCAGGATATTTTTTGGGGTAATTTGTTTTTTCTCGTAATACAAATCCCGGAAGATTCCAATAAGAATTAAGAAATTCAAAACATATTCCTACCGTTATAACCACCCCTTAATTGCTACTGGGTCTACAATTATTGTCGTACCATTTTAATTCCCAACATTCACCACTTGAGTAAACTCTCCCACTTTGTAGTCCACCTTGAATAACGTTCCCCCTCTCTCACTCTGTCTCTCTCTCTCTCTCTTACCGGTCATTATCTCGAGGCGGGTCAGGTGGGTCACCTCTGCTTCACCCTCACTCCCACATGCCTCCGCAGCAACTAGGCTGCGTCCCAATGGGTCCCCCAGCCTTTCTTTACCTCTCTCTTTCTGACCCTCTCTGCCACTTCTCCTTCTTGCCCTTTGTCTCTACCTGCCTCCCTATCCTCGCCCTCTCCACCCTCTCTCCGTCTCGAAGAGTGTTCACTTGAGACGCGGTCGGACACCAGGCGCGACCAGCTCCAGGGTGGTACCCGCTCCAAGTTAAGATTATTTCAAATCTGACCCCTTGTGAGGTGTCCTTCCGACCAGTAGACGTGCAGTAGATTTCAAACAGACAGAATGTTTTCAACTGTGGCTGATTCTGTTTGTGTGTTTGAACTTGCTGCAGTGGAAAACACAGCCGGACCCAATGTATCTTATCAAAGCTCTGCATGGTTAAAGATATTCCTTTCCCTATTGAAACTATCGTATCAAACCTCTGCATAGTTATAGATATACCTTTGCCTAGAAACTATCTAATCAAACCTCTGCATAGTTATAGATATACCTTTGCCTAGAAACTATCTTATCTAACCTCTGCATAGTTATAGATATACCTTTCCCTAGAAACTATCTTATCAAACCTCCTCATAGTTATAGATATACCTTTCCCTATAGGAACTATCTTATCAAACCTCTGCATAGTTATAGATATACCTTTCCCTAGAAACTATCTTATCAAACCTCCTCATAGTTATAGATATACCTTTCCCTATAGGAACTACCTTATCAAACCTCTGCATAGTTATAGATATACCTTTCCCTAGAAACTATCTTATCAAACCTCCTCATAGATATAGATATACCTTTCCCTAGAAACTATCTTATCCAACCTCTGCACACAATTCTCTGATGGATTTTTAAACAGCAGCTGAATATGGTGCGGAGTCGTATAGGGCTCTCTACATGGTGCCCCATCCCATCCCAGGGATGTTGTTAACCTTTAGTGAGTGGCTAGGAGATAAAGCCATGGTGTTTTCATAATGGGTAATCCGCAACCTTTTCCGAGGTGACCCTTCTTACGAAACGGATGGATAGGAAGACATTATTGTCATGTACATATATGTATGTATATATATAGATACCCAAATAACTTCTCCATAGTGGACTTTGTCCATTTTTCTAGTCTTTCCTTCTGCTTACATTCTTGACAGACCTGTGTCGAGTAGCTCCACCCTGAAGCCTTTTCAAAGGCTCAGTTCGAGGTATAATTCACAACAATAAGCTCAATCAGTATGCACGTGCACCTCTATGCATGTACGGGTGCATCTACAGTTCATCATAAGTCCTTCATACAAAAGGTTCTCAGTAAAAGCATTTTTCAGATTGTAGATTCCTATTACTACTTATCCCTTTTATCGTTGGTAGAAATAATACATCATCAAAGGCGGATAGCAGGGTTTAATTATGTACTATTTATTTCAATCCTATCCTATTGTAAGGTAATAATGTTTGATAGTTTGTGCCTTTGTTACTGATGGACCACACACACATGGTATCAAGGTAGTTGGCTGTGAAACCTTTTAATCCTCTCCTTTCAGAACCGTTGCTATTGTATGATTATTTTATTTTTGCCTTCCCAACCTTGCACACTGGTATAATAAAGATAATAATGTAACACTTCCAGCATTCAAATATCTTCTGTCATATATGAGGTTCAGTTGTGCACTTGCATTATCCCAACATTTCTCCTAACAATGTTCAAAGCGAGGAATTTGTAGTTATTTTCAAGGTGAGGGTTCATTTGATCACCTGTTAATAACATCATGTATTCTTTTCCCCCTGAACTTCGGGGGTAACAGTAATCCAGCAGAGACCTCATTTGTGGCTCATGACAACCCTACAGTAATATTGTACAGAACCATTCTAATGTTAAAACAATGCTCAACCATCTCGTGGAGTTATTTTTAGTTTGATTGTGCTGACCATGGGCGACATAACGTAAGCAATGCTGTGCTGTGAAACCGGGGGACGACGACTGGATTTAGAATCTCTCTCTCTCTCTCTCTCTCTCTCTCTCTCTCTCTCTCTCTCTCTCTCTCTCTCTCTCTCTCTCTCTCTCTCTCTCTCTCTCTCTCTCTCTCTCTCTCTCTCTCTCTCTCTCTCTCTCTCTCTCTCTCTCTCTCTCTCTCTCTCTCTCTCTCTCTCTCTCTCTCTCTTTTTCTCTTTTTCTCTCTCTCTTCCCCCCCCCCCCCCACCTCATAGGGAACTGCAGCCGGATACAGCTTTAAAGGGGTTATAGTCAAAGGGTTAGTTAAAGTTAAAGGGGACATATTATGAAAACAACTCTTTTCCTGGGATTTTGGGTCTCTGGTGCTCCCACGTCCGTCCGGCAGCTCCGGCGGTGTTCTCTGGGAGCTGAGGGGGTAGGTCTCGGCGGCAGTCCGGCAGCTCCGACGCAGGAGCTCCCGGAGTACAATCCCTTTCTCCTCCATGTCGCGGTTCATGGACTTCAGAGAGTCAAGGCCAATGCCTTGGCTCTATATTTTATAAATACCCATGTATAATATTATTATATTATATGATATAGAGCTACAGGTGTCCGCAAACGGCAACAATCCGTTCTCCTCCATGCTTTGGTTCAGTCTGACAGCTCATTGGTCAATGGGCAGCAGCTCATTTGCATTGAAGCGACAGACACCAGAAACGGCGCATTCTGAAGGGACTGAAACAGAGGGGAATTTTTTCCTAAAAGCTATTTCCAGGAAACAGCTTAAAAAACATGTTTTCAGGAACTCAAATACAATGTTTAATTGTTGGGAAAACACCATAATATGTCTCCTTTAACAGTAGTATCACATTTGATATTCTCCTTTTTCAAAACCGATCCTTGTCTCTCTGTCTCTGTCCATCTCTGTCTCGTTCACGTTCTCGCTCGCCCTCTATGAGAGACTGAATTCGAAAAGTACCTTCTTAACCTCATTTTGCTGAGGGATATAAAGTTCTTTCTGCCCTTCAATTCAACGGTAAATGTGCCTTCCACATAAACAAATTTGCTCATTTAAAATTAATTTCCCTCCTTGCCTTCCATGCACCGTGATAGCTCTGGGAAATCTATTTAATCTTTTTAATTCTCCGAGGCCGAGGCAAACGTGTAATTGGCCTTCAGGTGTGTTTGCGTGTCTTCTCCTTCGTTCATTGACTGCTGTTCATTTTTCATTTGCCCAACTTCCTTTCACTTACTCCCCCTTCACGCTTGGAACTCCCAGAAAAGTTTGCCTTTGCTTGCATACACTTCTATTCATTCCATGGTTTGACAACGTTCCCAAGTACCTCTCTAAATTCAATCAAGCTCACAATTCATCAAGCTATCACATACTCTCCTGTACTCATCCAGCTATCACGGACGTCCCTGCATTCATTTGAGCTGTCACATATTTCAATGCATCCATTCGTCACTTTCTCTCTTCTGCCTCAATCCTCACTAACCCCTAGTCTCTTCTCCTCCACCACTCTGCCTATCAGATGATCACTAACCCCCATTACCTTCTCCTCCACCTCACTGTCTCAATTCGAGGATCACTAATCCCCAGTACCTTCTCCTCCACCTCTCTATCTCTAATCAGATGATCACTAACCCCCAGTACCCTCTCCTCCACCTCTCTATCTCCATCAGATGATCAATAACCCCCAGTACCTTCTCCTTCACCTCTCTGTCTCAGTCAGACGATTGCTAACCTCCCCGTATCTATCACATGGACATCACGTGGGTGTGTGTGTGTGTGTAACTTCCAACGCTGCGTGTGTGTGTCTATACAATTATCTTAGTTTTCCTCCCTCATGAACAGTTGACCTTCGACCCCCTGGTCAGTGTTCTTTGCGCGGGGACAGACACGGTGATTGTTGTTCATCCACCTGTGACCGGTTCTTAATAACGTCGAGCCCCTTCACTGCTCCGGGCCACCGCTGCACACCAGAGGGTCAACGTGATGCTCCGCTTCTTATTGAAGTATCGTCACGCCGACCGAAGCGGTGCTGCTTGGCCACACAAAACATGAATCAGGCGCCCCTATACTTTCTCTGTGTGTTTGTGTATTGTGCGTGTGTGGAGATGATAAGGGCAGCGGGTTAATTCAATCGCGGTAGCCGATTACTCGGCCAGTTGAAAATCGTGAGTTCAACAGTATAAAATGTATTCATGGTGAAATAATAACCAAAGTTGTCTTTATCTTGTCGTTTACGATTCATATGTCTGCTCTGCATTCTTGCCAGATATTCAACTATTTTGTGCAGCACAATGACTTCATGTTGTAACCCTTGCTTTTATTGCCCAATATATTACTTAATGTAATTATAATATAATATCTGAAATTGCTGCAGAATCAACTTCAACCCTCAATCCGTTGCAAATGCAGATGAAGTTGGGTCACCTGTTTGTACGGATCTAGTTTGGTTGAAGGAGACTTATGACTCCTTAAAAGTCGGTGTGTGAGCCATTTCCAAAAACATTTGTACGCATCATGATTAGTTTGATTTGCGAAACCATGCCAGAGTGATTTTAATGGCAGTATATTAATTTATTTGATCTATTTGATGCTATTTAGATGTGTTCTTTTTCACAGTCTGTATCTTCCCTGATGAATTCCAGAGTTAATATTTCACGATGACTATGCTTGAATAAATATATTTCATATCCACTTTTTTGCATCATGGTTTATCTAATAAACTCAAGAATCGAATCTGCTTGCTAATGAAAAGTTGTTTGGGTCGACTTAAATGTTATCTCCCATGTGGGTGTTGAGCCCTCAGCACACATCATACACACCTTAATCAAATGAGGTTGTTATAATAGTGGAAGAGTACCAAAAAACCATATACTCCATTTGTAAAACTAAACAGACAGTATGGGGGGAACAATGCTCAAAGTAAAGTCATTACTTTGGGCATTTGTCTATTTTATCCTCAGTATTTTCCTTCTTGTAACTTTATTGGCCATTTCCATCCGGATTAATGAACACGGTTATAAAATGTTCTGTCAAACAAATCACTATAGGGACCTTTTCTTTCTCTTTCTTTATCTGTCTGACTATATCAGAAAGGATGTTTCACCTTTTGAATTCATCTTTCGCCTGAATACTCATGATTCACAAGTGCATCTGGGCAGGCACGGTGGTCTTTATCTCCCTCTCCACCCCAGAGGACATGGTCGAGGAATCCCATTTCGGGTAGACGGCGGATTAGGCTAGACGCCACTCAGGCTTCGGATCTAAAGGACAGTACAGAGAAACTGTCGTTCCTCATTTGACGCACTTTGTCCTCTCCGCAGCCCGCGTCGCTTTCTACTCGTCCGATCCCATCTTCTCTCTAAAAGCTGAGCTCGGTTAATCCAGTGCAGGGCCGAGGAACTAAAGTGCTATGTCTCTTGGTTCCTCTGTGTATTGTTTGTGTCAGAGGTAATGTGGGTCTAGAATATGAAAATTGTAGGTATATTAACTCATGCCTGCAGGTAGCGTTTGGCCGGTGCGATCGGGATTTACATTGCCAACAGCTAGTCGGCCATATTTATTCATCGCTTGTCGAACGAGCTCATGTAACGTGTTGAATATCTCATCCTAAAAGGAAACTCATGCCTGTATGGGTGTCGTGTTTTTTTTTCATTACTTTGTGTGTGTGTGTGTGTGTGTGTGTGTGTCCTGTGGCTGAGGCCACTGTGCTGCAGCATACCTGTGTATGAATAATCATTCATGCCTTTTAAATGTCATCTGCTAAACCTGGTAGCCCGAGAGAGAGAGAGAGAGATCTATCTGTTATTTTGTAGGAGTTCTAGTCTATTCAAATCAACTATTCAAATGGGATTTGAAATATATATGCAATATTTTTTCATATGCATGTCTAGTTCTGTGTCGAATATTGTATACAACATTTATATCACGAATGTAATCACCCCCATGTTGGGTTATACCATGTTTTTCCCGAGATGTATCCACCTGCAGTGCTCTTTTGTAACTAAACTCCTATGCGGTGCATACAAGCGGTTTGATTGCACAATGTTGTATTTTTTCACTCTCAATTAAAATAATTGATCCCCGGGACCACATTGCGAGAACATTTCATATTTATTTCAACAATAGCCCGCCAGTGAAGACGTGTGAAGAAGTAAATTAACTTAAACTCTTGAATTCTTTGGTTAGGGTTATATTAAAAATTATACATACAATGTTGGCTAGCCTCATTAATATTAACCCAGAGACTGCGTTATAGGCTGTCTCCCATCCAGACTCATTGTGTGTACTCTCTTGCAGAGTGGTATATTGTCTGATGGCTCTATTATGAATATGTTGGAGATGGGGGCTGGGTGGATCAGTATCAATCATTCCAATCAAATATCAATATCTGGTTCTTGCGCAGGCCATGATTACTGGGATTTTGGTATAAATACAAATTGCTTATTGATTTGTGTAGGTGTTTGTATAAAGGGTAACATTTCTGTGCAGATTTGTATCTGTACTAAATGATTTGTGTGTGTGTCTTGGTTTACATGCTTGTCTCACTGTAAACAAGTCGCTGGTGTAACGTCAAGGCAACACCCTTCGCCCTCATTGAAAGCCATACGATAATAACATCATTATTCATCACCATGGGTACCCTAAGGTGAATTTTAACCCTACCTATGAATGAAGCTTATCCATTGAAGGATTATCTTTTTCTAAAATCATAATTGCAACTGAGGTGGTTGAGAGAGATAGCGATACAGCAGTTTTCAACATTCCTATTCCTTGTTTATCTTTACTCATTTTTATTTTTACTTGTATTTGTGCTGAAGCACTCTTGAGGATGTCTGGAATCCAAACATAAAATCTCATTAACGCCTGCTGTGTTCATGCATGTTTTTTTAATGTGTCTAAACTATGATATTTGTTTTCCTGCTGGCCGTTTGTGTGTATGTGCGTGTGCGTGCGCGCGGGTTTTGTGTTTATTAATCTGCGAATAACTATAAGATTTTACGGTCTTATGCAGATCTGGGCCCCAGTGTCCCTGGTGACCGAAACATGCAGAGGTGAATCGAACTGTAGTAATGGCAACCATTAGTTAAATGTATCTATAGCTATGATGATCCTCCTGCTACATTGATTATGCTTGTCTTGTGCTTGCAGACCTTGCATACAGGGGCAGGCTAGTGTCAGTGGCTAGGGAGGTCAGCTCCAAGGCTTTGAGTTTCATCCCCAGATGTCCACAGCCTACCTGCAGGCCTCCTAGATTAAGATGCTGAGCTTAACATGCTTGTTAATGACATTCATCTTAACTCATTAATTCGCTTTGGATAAAACTTCTGCGGAATGAATAAATATGATAAATAAATTGTGAATTACCTTAATAAATACCTGGATAATGCTTCATGCTTTCCAGAACTAGCATAATAGCATAATCAATAATGATGCTTGGGATGCTTATCGTGACCCTGTGGAAGTGAAACACAGGACCTTATTCAGGATACCGACGTCAACTTAATTCAGAGCTCTACTGTGGCAATTAAACAAATTTTGAATAATGAATACAGAGACAAAAAACAAGAAAGAAAAGAAGGCAAGAAAGTTAAAGAAGGTCCACAACCTCAAGCTGTCGATTACTGTCAAAATGCGTGTCTGGTAAACCCTAAGCCTCAACACAACACACAGGGGACATGAGGGATTTTCTAAATTCCCAGGTTGAACATCCGTGTGTTTGCTCTTTCAGACTCTTTCAGGAATAAATCAATAGGATGTCAGGAGATAAAGATAACAGGGGTTTCTGGGGAATCAGGGAAGTAATGCGGTCTGATCTCTGAATAATGCAGGGTGTCAATCATGGAAAAAAAAGACGGGAGCTAAAGAGTAATATTGAGGATAAGTGGAATATAATGAGGTCCAAGGAGATAAACAGTATGTATATGTGTGTGTAGGGAAAGGAAGAGGTTCTTGAGCAGCAACACTTTAGTGTGGGTAATTTGTGCCACAGGAAAAATCTATTTGTTTTTTCGCACATAATGCACAAATAAAACAAAGCCATCCCTCAATAATATAGAGAAATTGATTTCAACAGGGAAGAGAAAAGGAAACACACTTCTTCAGAGGCAAAACACACTTATAATACCTGATGAGTGGAGAGAAATCCTTAATAGGTGTAATTATAATATAATTAGATGTAATATAAGCCCTTAGAAACAAATATTACTCCTGATCCTGTCCCGCTCAAATGATGGAGCGTGTCACGAACACTGCCAGGGGTCGTTATCCCTTTCCAACTGTTTGTTCACCTATGGTATATCCAGATGCCATATCTTGGAATATTATCATTAAATAACTGGACTCCCGTATAAATCAATGAAAGGAATGTGTCCCGCCGCCAGTGAGAAACAGGCATGTCACAGAATGATATGATATCACCTCATCACCCCTGTATTCTAGATGTTTTATTTGAGTACGGAGAGGGAGAAGGGATAGACAACACTATGGAACGTTGTTGTTTGCTAGACATGTTCATGGGGACCATTAGTTTGATTTAAAGTTCAACACTGTAATTAGTAACATTTACCGTAATTAAATGCAACAGCCTTTAGTTACACATGGAAACAATTTAATGACTGTTGGCTAACCATTTTAAAATCGTATTCCTTTCAGGCCATACTGGAATTAAATTGGACAATGATCAGTTTAAAATGTGATTGTTCTACAATGGGCTCAAATCAAATGTGCTCCACTTTTCTTCAAAGATTGTAAATATATAAATTAATTTGTTGCCTGAAATAACAAAAACAAGTCAAACATGTAAGAAAGACTCTCTTGCAGAGTGCAGAAAGCCGTGCCATTTCCAAAGATGTTTGAAATCCAAATGCCACTGAGCAATACGACAGGGGCTGTTGGGGACAAATGCAATGTTATTGAAGACACATCATCCTCATCAATAATTGTATTGTCAAGAGAACAAAGTGAATTATTTGTATGATTTGTTTTTACCTTGAAGTCATTCCAAGCATCTTACAGTTCATTCAGATACAGGCCATTATTGAAGGCTTCCTGCAGTATGGATTCCTACATGACAGACTGTGGACATTGGGGTTGGAACCAAGAATATTTAGCGTTATTGATGTCAAAAACTGTAGACCACTATGTTTTTTCCCATATCTGATATTCATGATTCATTCTTAGGGAGGAAATTCATCAGTAAGAGGACTTAAATGTGGCGCACGACTTGCACTGAAGTGAATGATTATTTTATCAACGGCTGAGTGATTAATATTGGTGTCTGACATCATCACCATCATCGCCTTTCTCATGATCTTCATCAGTTCCATTCTGTTTTTTTAACCGGATCCACACCCCATTTCACATGTGTGTGTGTGTGTGTGTGTGCTGTGTGTTTGTGTGTGTTCCTCTATATTTGCGTGACGTAAATCCGCCATCTCTGTCTCTCAGTTTGAAGCCTTCATTAATTGAGATACAGGAAGCCAAGTTATTGATCTCCCATCAGTCATTCTCTCACTCCCCCTTTTGCACCCTCATGGTACACACACACACACACACACACACACACACACACACACACACACACACACACACACACACACACACACACACACACACACACACACACACACACACACACACACACACACACACACACACACACACTTAGAAACCAATTAAGCATCGGGATCAAATCGTCTTAATCTTGTGGAGACCCAAACAAATGAGAACGCAAGATTGGAAATCGACAAAGGGAGTTGTTATCGCAGTCGGCCTGGACATGAGGGGTCAACACTGAGAAATACAAACGTATAGTATCAACAACCCATGCTGGATTGGTTCTTTAAAACAAATAAAACCACGTCTCAGCTGAATCCTTTAGTTCTCTCAAACACTGAGTTTGCATTGCAATCTTACACTACTGGTGACACGGTTGACATCCTTTTTAGACTCATGAAAGGACCCAACCAATCACCTATTCCAATGCATAATTTCTCTTGTCTTTAATGGTAACATGGAAAGTCGTGTCTCCGGGAGCCTCCTTACCCAAAACCCTTACCCTGCAGCTAGTTCAGCCTCTGGTGTCATGGCCTGTGGAGGAAACGGTTACCGGTTGATAAACTGTGTGAGGCTGGATCAGGGCTACCTGCTGGTACCTACTTGTAGCCCCGGTGGGTTTGGCTCATCACTCTGTTGCTCCGGGACGTTTGGCGATTCACAGGAACCCGTCTGGTTTGGGTCGTGTTCTGTGGAATCTCTTTCAGGGTTTTTTCCCTGAGATCCATGCCCTGGAGAGGCTTATGTGGAGAGCAGAGATGGAGGAAGTGTGTAGACAAAGGCGGATTTGGATTCCCACATTGTGTGCATTGTGCTTATGGGTCGATGGTGCTCTGCTGCTCAGGGACGTCAGGGCTTCGAAGTCAGGACTGCCGACATTTTTCCTTCTCATTTCCGGTCTGTAACCTTCTTTTCAGCAAATATAGTTTTTCTGTTTGGAGGGCAAAGTGCTTAATGCTTTTAGGTTGAAAGAGAAATGTCAAACTATCGTAACATGTATTAACTGTTGGGCGCAATTAATAATAAAAAGCAGGGGCTTTACAATTCTCACTGGCATATTTTGATTGCTACTTTGATAATTGCAATAATGGAGGCATGAGAGGTGGCCTGATATTTTTTGGTAACCACGTTATTCGGTTGATTAATCTCTTGGTGTCACATGGTCAGGTTCATCCCTATAGACCATGCAGCGATCAACCAGAAAGCTCTTATCACCAAAGCCTCTCATTAGAATGTGTGTGTTGTGGGCCACCTCATAATGGCACTGTTAATTTGCCAGTGCGGGTGAGCGTTGGTTGGTCGTTTACATGCAAATGGGTTCCATTAGAATACAACACAAACGATAGAGGCACATAAACCCATTGCTAAGCGCCTGGCAAATCAGAAGCAAACGTTGCGTTGAGTGCATCCATTCTGACAAGCAGCAATTCACTATTTTTTTTTTATAGTATATTATTATATTTATTTTCGGCTTTGTATTAGAGTTCTGCTTCTGTTACAATCCCAGTAAGCAACCTCCATTTTTGAGCCGAGTTGAGGTTTTTTAGGTTTGAAATGCGTGATGAAAAGGTTCTTGTGTCCAGAGTGTCAGTGTGTTCTGGGTATCATGAGAGGCAAAATACATTTATCACGTCCACTTGAAAGCACTCGGAAAGCAGAAGAAGGGGAAATGTGTCACAATTGAATGGATGTCAAACTCTGAATTGGTGCTATTTACTATCCTAGCATTCTAATCACACTTGGAAGGTCATTATTGAGCAGGTGGGAAGCCCCAGCCTCTTCCACCGGGTGGAGTGGTACAGGTTCACTGTGGATCTTAAGGTTTGAATACCGGTTTGGCAGGGAGTCCAACCTCCACCCTATCTTGCTCCCATCCATTGACTGTTCATTGTAGTTTCTAGGAGAAGCCACAGGTTGGACTACAATCGTAATGCTCAATAACTTAAACTAAGAGACACAAAATTCAATAGCTCGAATAGCTTTACCAGGAAAGAGCTATATTCATTGCCAGTTCTTGCTGGAAAAAGTTTTTTTTTTAATAATTTCCATCCGAGTTCACAGCCAAATTGTGCTGTCAGGATTGATTTAAGGGTTGGCCCTGAATGTGTCTACATTCAATATCAGATTCATTTCATAGTTAATTTTGTTGCAAAGAATATTTCAACACGTGCTCAATATGAAGAGTATGTTCGCTTAACTCACTGCACTTCAACTTCATTGTCCTTGATTTGATCTACTTTTAAATGCATTCATATAATTATACATATAATTCCATTTTAAAACAAAGTGCAGGCCTATCCACTAATCAGCTGTAATGGTATTATAAAGCCTGGGTCAAAATTGAAGTTATTTCAAGTTGGATGAGAGCCCCCCCCCCCCCCGCTGTGAACGCCAGCCGGGCTGGTGCACGCCCCCCCCCCCCCCCGCTCCCTGAGACGTGAGCGGCGCTTTATCCACAAGAGAACAATGCGCACGCTGTCCGACGGCACGATGAAGCACGCACTCACACTTTGGCTTCATGCTGCACACCTAGCTTCATTTCATTTGCGTGGATTTTCACAGTCCTCGTTTATTCTGCTCTACACATGCACAGACATGTTTATCAGAGGCCTGTTGGGGAACTATCGAGGACCACTGATAAAGCTTTCTAGACACGATGCCCAAGCAAGCTTTATGCCATATGGCAGCGCCACTCGTCAAATTTAGACTGTGTTAAAAGCAATAATACAGAGCTAACAATATTAATAGGATGATTTCAAGAACACTAACTGCATTTTGGGATACTGTTGCATGTAACACACTTCTGAAAATTGGAGCAAGAGCAAGAGCTGTACTTATACCTTAGTCAAATGTGAAATCTATTTTTTCCTCGTACAAGTTTGGCAGCATAGGCACTTGATTATGAAATTCCCAAAGCTTTGCTTTGGTGTCAATTATTGCGGAAATGGATACAATCAAAATGTGTAGAAAATAAAAAAGGTTCCAGCCTTGCCGGGATGCTGGAACAAATTTAGTCAGAATCAACCTGCTTAATTCTTAATAATTGTTTATCTTTCATGTTCTGTAAGTATAATATTGAAAACTACAGTGTTAGGATTTGGGAAGCTTATCCAATCAGTACAAGGTTAAACTGCTGTCACGCTGCAAAAAGATTTCCATGTTTCACCACAGGCATATATAACGGCCATTTTGATGTGCTGTTTGAAAAGATCTGAAGTTAAAAGGCTGCACAGTGCGCAGCCCTCTCCATCAATGGCACTATGGAAGAATGAACAAAACGATGTTCTGTCTTGAAAGGAACATTCGCGTCATAAACACTTCTTCCCAGCAGATCCTACCATTATTATTGCTGGTGGTTTTGAAGCGTATCTGTAAATGCCAATTATTACCGCCGAACCATTTCTACACTAAACGGTTTAAATCCTTCCAACACCTGGGCAATCACCAACACAAGTGTCTGTGATGCCCAGCTGGTTAGCCCAACTGTGTAAACGCTTACACGCGCCTTTCACTAGACCATCATAAGCACCATCAAATTTTGCATCGAAACAATTTCACTGACTGGGGGGTTGTCGGGAAGCAGTGTGTGTGTGTGTGTGTGTGTGTGTGTGTGTGTGTGTGTGTGTGTGTGTGTGCGTGTGCGTGTGCGTGCGTGCGCGCGTGCGTGCGTGCATAGGAGAGATTTTGTGACGGATCATATATACCGCTTTGATTGCTCTCTGTTTTGGGGCAGGAAGCAATTTGGAGGATCTCCTCCTGGAAATCCGCCAGGGAGGGTACTCTATGTAT
This sequence comes from Gadus chalcogrammus, assembly GCF_026213295.1. Lineage (NCBI taxonomy): Eukaryota > Metazoa > Chordata > Actinopteri > Gadiformes > Gadidae > Gadus > Gadus chalcogrammus. The sequence goes on from NC_079429.1 coordinate 13,269,814, forward strand.
AGTCTGGAGGGAGGGGGTCTGGAGAGGACATGGAGCGGCAGCCACTGAATCTTTGATACGACTGTGCATTTACATGACTTTTCTTGGAGCACTAATGGGTTTCTGAACCTCCAGTACCCGACTGCAGTCTTGCAGACATCTGGAAAATGGACGAGGTTTGATGTTTTATCCTGACTGGACATGGACATAGAGACTTTAAAATCCATCCACACACTTGGGTGAGTCCAATGTAAGTTCTGGAGTTTGAAACTTTAACAATGCCCCCTGGGAATGAGCCTATCAGAGCAGCCATAGTGGTTGTTTACAGGTCAGCGCAAACCTGGAGAACCCTAGTTGCACAGGCCTGTCCACGTGGGGGCGTGATGGGGCGAGCTGTTGTACTTTCGGTGACATTTAAGCAGGGATTTGTCATGGTAAGTCATTTGCGCTCCCACACATTCTGAAAGCACCCGGGATGATGTCATTGATTGACACGCGACTTCCCCGGATTGTCCAATGACCCGACGCCCCTGTATTAGAGCTCAACCGATACTGGAATTTAGGAGCTGATGCCGATATAGGGAGTAGAAAATGACCAATGTCGATATATCGGCCGATATTTCAAATATCAATATATTGGCGTCATTCAGTGTAAAGTGTACCTATGTTTGTATGTATGTATGTACGTACGTACGTATATAATATATATACAGTATATATATATATATATATATATATATATATATATATATATAAACACACACACAGTATATATTGTAGTATCCTTGGGGTGGAGCAGCTCCTTGGGTTTTGCTGCTCGCCCTCAGCAATGCTTCGGGCCAAAGCAACATCGCCTTAAAACCATGAGCTACTAAGAACCAATTACCTGTAGTATGGAGAGGAGCGCCTAACCCTCACACAGAACATGATGTAAAACTGTAAAACCTACCTGGATACATCCTTGTGTGAGATACTTGAACCCATTGATTAGCCTTTTATTATAATAACAGCATTACAGTGCATGACACGATTGTGTACACAAGGTAATGAAGATCTCTGCGTTCGCCTAACTCGCCCCTCTGGGCTGGAGTCGGAAGCGTGGCATCTTGGAGTGCCACTCAGGGTGATTACAAAAGGCATTTAGAGGAAATATTCAATCATGTATGATCAGACGCGATTGTGATTGTAATTGATCTCCAGTAAGTTATGCAGTTCTGCCGTGCATGCTAGTGAAGCTCTTAATGTGGCAAATCATGCATTGAAGGGGAACAGGTCAAGGCTGGTGATGGAAACAGTGCCCACCGGGTGCTAACAATTTTATAAGATATGACCTATTTTCCATGTAATTTACCTGTGCTAGATGGTTCCTATGCGATTAGTTTGGAGTCTGGGAGTTATTTTCCTGTTTATGGATGCTTTGATGATTGTATCTTGATTAAGAACAGCAGCAAGATGAAAACCACATCTGCTGCTAGGTAATATTGCTCAGGCTCAGTGATGATTCTACTCCGGCTCCATACAAATTATTTACACTCGAGTGAAAGAAAGCATTTACCTTTCAAATTTTGACTGGTTTTTAAAGATACATGCAAGGTCATTTGTGTAATCGTTTATCCTTTAATAAACATGCACTTCAATAATAATAAAAAAAGATGATATTAAAAAATGATTTCATTAGGTTGTTAAAAAGCTCTCAAATAATCGGGACACGATACAAATCCTGATGACACACTGGTCTCATCCATTAACGCATATTATGAATAACAGATTTAATAGTAGGGAGATAATCAAACCAACAGACTCAGACTGTCACCATTAGTCAGTGCAATCAACAACTGAGTCATTGTGATTTAATCTCCATTCATTCTTTGTCAGAAGATTTGAGCCTTGTTGGATTGGGAAGACTTGCTGTATCTGAACCAAATTGTAGTGGCTGGTTTTATCCATAGCAAAATGTTGTTTCACACAATGCCTCACATATTGCCATATGTGATTTAGTTGAGCTCATAGTTGAAGGACAATTAAAAAACAAATGCTTTCAGGAGATAAGGGCCCCGAGATGTTTTTCGGGATCATTTGAAGCGGGTGCAGAACGATTACAATTTGTTCCCAAATCCTTTGTTGATGGCCAAACAATGCAGAACAATGTGCCTTAAACCTTTTGGAATCTGTGTTGATCTCTTTGAAATAACGTAATCAAAAATGCTAATTTAGTTGCACTCCTTAGTTGCTAATTTAGTTGCACATGCCACCGTCACACGACGGTGGTATATGGCTTAGGAAGTAGAGCGGGTTGGCAGGCAACCGGAAGGCTGCCTGCTCAATCCCCGGCTCCTTCTGAGCCGGGGATTGAGTGTCCCTGATCAAGACTCCTCACCCTCATTGCCAGCAACCTAGGCTTACGTCCTCTCTCACTGAGATGAGAGAAAACATAATTGTAAAGTCCCACATGGGAATGGTTACATATGTAATACGCATTTAAAATAAAAATTTCCACAAAGAAGAAGACATACGAGAAAACTGATCTCTTTCACTCTCTCTCTCTCTCTCCCTCTCCGTCTCTGTCTCTGTCTCTGTGTCTCTCTCTCTGTGACTCTCTGTCTCTGTGTCTCTGTCTCTGTGTCTCTCTCTCTCTCTCTCTCTCTCTCTCTCTCTCTCTCTCTCTCTCTCTCTCTCTCTCTCTCTCTCTCTCTCTCTCTCTCTCTCTCTCTCTCTCTCTCTCTCTCTCTCTCTCTCTCTCTCTCTCTCTCTCTCTCTCTCTCTCTCTCTCTCTCTCTCTGTGTGTGTGTCACTCTCTGTCTCTGTCTCTGTCTCTATGTTTCTCTTTCTCTCTCTCCAGGGGTTAGGAGTGGACCCTCAGGTGGCTCTAGCGCTGCCTCCTGACAAGCCTTTGAAGGAGAAGTCGGAGGACCCATCGTCCTTCCAATTCTCGGGCCCTGAGGAGATGACCATCCGGATAGGTAGAGGAGGACCCCATGCAGGCAAGCCCTCCCTTCATATACCAACGCCCAGACACTGGGGATTACACCCCTATATATGGTGAAGAGAGATTGTAGCCATTGGGAAAACAGTCGCCTCAGTGTATCTTAAAATTGAGAGAACTAGTGTCACAAAATAATAACAATTGGGAGAAAGTTGATTGTTGAAGGTCCAGAATTTCCAAAAAATTCCACTTATGTTACCAGTCTTATTAAGTAAATTCATTGATGGTAGAGGTATTGCTGTTTTTAGCATTATGAGTAATGTAGGTACTCTAGAGGGACTTAAACAATGGCTGTAACCGCACCATCCCACACAGTGACTTCTTTGATGGCCTCTTTTAGCTTGCATGCTTTTTGTATTCTTTACTATTTACTCTGAAACTAATCTGTTGGGTTCCTTAATTTTCCTCTCATCTATGCTCACAGCAACCTGCCTATATTTCCGACTAACAAAGTGTGTTAATTCTACCCATGGTGTCTTCCGCTCTTCTGTACCTTAACTCTCTTTGCTGGTGTCTGCATTTGTAATGATCACGACGCATGTGCTGTTCCTAAGAAAACGTCCAAGGTTTTCACACTTACTGCACCTCTTTTCAATCACACGTAGCAAGAATCGCTGGCATCCACCAATATTCAAAGCACTAATATTACATGAATAAAACACTGCGGTATTTGAATAGGTTGCTTTATATCCAACGATATATCCTTTCTCCGAAAAGGGTGATATAGCTTACTTTTAGGAATCAAAAAAAGGAAACTTTTTTCGATTCCTTTTTTCGATTCCTATGGCACACTGTGAGTGTGCCATAACTAGCACACTCAGTGAAACTCATTCAAGACTTTCTTTCACCTTCTATATATTATGTATATATATATACATACATAATATTTTAATATATATATATATATATATATATATATAATGTGTGTATGTGTATATATATATGTATATGTATATATATATATATATATATATATATATGTATGTGTATATATATATATATATACATACATAATATTTTAATATATATAGATATAATCATACTGCCATAGTGTTAAGTAGCTGCTAGCCTCATAGCAGGCGCTTTTACCAGAAGCTACTAGCATCTATGAGCACGGAGGGGTTAGGTGTCTTTTGGCCGGGAATCCATCACCCCAACAGCGAAAGTCCTTCATCTGTTACCCAGCACAAGCCAAGGCTCGGCCGGCATTTGTTCCGATAAATTAGTTCCAACTGTGAAATTACCCATTTTAGTGTGTGTATGTGTGACTGTGAGTGTGTTTTGTGATACCTGTGCATGTGTGTAGGCTTACGGAATGTGTGCGTATATGTGTATGTGTGTTTGTGTGTGTTTTATTATTTGTGTATGTCTGCGTGTCTGGAGGCTTTTGTGTGTGTGTGTGTTTTTATTAATTAGTGTGTAAAACCTGCCTGACGTCCATAATTAAATCAGAGCAGTTTTCTTCGCCCCGCGGGGCCACCTGTCTTGATGATGGGCTAAGGAGATCTGTTTAAGAATTCATGACGAATAACCTCCTGCTGAAACAGACGTAAACAAGTACACAGCAGGCATCCTGCCATCATCACCTCGCTCGGTGTAGCCATACCCTTCAATGTGCATTCGTAGATCGGCAAAGGATCTTAGAACTCATCTGTCACAAAACAAACCAAAACAACACCAGTACTTAGTATCTTATCCATGGCATTTTGCCGCTGTTGGCATCATCTTGAATCTACTGAAGTCTGCACTGCTTCGAGTTCTTGATCGTTGTTGTTGAGCTAATGTCGGGTACTTTCAAGTGTTTCTCGTGCTTCCCATGTCGAGCATGCACACACGAGCCCGCGTCCACACGCACACACACAAAATGTTGCTCCTTCTGCTGCTTTACTTTTTGATCTGACTTACTTTCAAAGGACATCTCCTCTTCTGATTTCCCTGCTCTTCTTCCCCGCCTGGAGAATCTTCCTGAAGCCGAGCTGGGGTTTTGTCTTAGGGGCTTTGGGTTGCCTGTCTTCTCTTCTCTAGTGTCTGAGACATTACAGGGGTGTGCTGCAGGGGCTTCCTCTGGGTTCCTTCTTGAATTGAAACTAATCCAAATCCTTGGTGTTGGTATCATCTGCTATCCTTAGCCATCACAGAAGACCACTCAATCTCTCCCCTACGAGTCTCATTGGATCTATTTTTAATTGAACTATGCGTGTGGTATATGAACAGTAGGTATTGCATATTGTATACATTTTTGTATATATCTGTTTCAATCAATGTTCTATAGACCAACCAATCTTTACCTCTATACATTAATTGCCTTTTTTTTCCTGGTGGGCGCTGATCGTGGCCTCAAGCTCTAAGGGGGGAAATCTGCAATCAGACAAGGCAAACCTGAGGTTTCGATTTTTCAGATTGCAAACATTAAGTGTTCATTGTTACTACTTCAGAACACTGGATCTATAGGAGAAGAATTCTCCTGTGTGAAATGGAAAAGTTTCTTCCACATTCTGAATAATGTCCCTCCTGGCCATCTTACCTTTCTTTATCATAATTTATACCACACCCACACACACACACACACCCCCACACACACATACACACACACACACACACACACACACACACACACACACACACACACACACACACACACACACACACACACACACACACACACACACACACACACACACACACACACACACACACACACACACACACACACACAATATCAACCCCAAGGGCGTAAGTTGCGTCTTGCTAGTCCCTGAAATTCCCGGAAATAATTAAGGTCATGATGGAATAAAATGCATAAAAATCAGCCTAAGACCGACTCGTAGCCTGTAAGAATGTTTTAGACTGCCTTGTCACTAGGAGCAATTACATAGAGCAGGTTTGGGTTAGACAGACTGATCCCCTTTGGAGTTCAACATCCACGCCAAATTCACTTTCCTGCCCACATGCCCTGAAAGCTGTAAAATGATTCGACATGCTGTGAAAGTTCAGCCGTCAACAGAGTCAAAGTTCAAATAACAGTGGAAAAAAGGTTCCCTGGCCACATAAGGCATTTCTTTAGAGTCGCATGGTATTTGCTAGATCTTTAGGAAGACTTGCACTTAATGCAAGTGAGTGTTTTGTTTTTACTTAAAATTTACTATTTATTAACTGATCACACATCCTTTGTGTTTTTTTTTGTTGGACCCGGTCCAGCCCTTCTGGGAGAGCATGGCCTTACCACTGCCAGGGTAAGACCTTTGAATCCCACCTCAACCCCATGTCCAGAGTCAATACACTCAAAGTATTGAAAAGCAATTTCGATATCTTAATACATCATACCTATGTATGTAGTGGGATTTCTAATAACCACTTATCTAATTCACTTCAACTAGCTATAGGCAAGAGGAATCGGAGAGTCCAAGTCAAGTATAGATGGAGAGTTTATTGCCTCCCGCAAACGAGAGACAACAAAGCCGAATGGTATTCGCGAATACACACTACTGAATGACACCCGTACAGCTCCTTATATCCCCAATCCTTACACAATACAAAGTTGGACTTTCATCAAATATTGATGTGCATAGAATGTTTTTCTGGGTCATACTGTGTGGATGTCAGCATATTCTCATGTCTTCTGGATCCCAATGTGACCTTAGAACATATATTATCCTTATACAAACAGAGATGATGCACACGTGTGAATGTAAGCATTGTCTTCAGAGAGTACATCAAATGGGAATAGACTGGACCCACTCACTGGTGTGCCACATGGCACATCAGATGGGAATGGACTGGACCCACTCACTGGTGCCACATGGCACCTAACATCTAAGCTAAAGGTGATCAGCTCTTTTCCACTATTAAAGTATCTATATGATATGTAGGCCTAATAATAATCATAGTTTAACATAAAATATAAGGTTAATTTCTGCCACATGTTTTGTATAGGTTTGATGTAACCTAACTATTCATACATTGGTGCAGCAATTTGATGGTTGTATAGCTTTTGACTGTGCTCCAATGAGCTCAGAACCACGACAGGTGGAGATGGATGAAGGAGACTTAAAAAAAACAAGATGCAAGACAGATGAATAGCGTAATAATTACTAGTACACTTAAACCACATAACGTTGTCATTGGAGAAAGTTCTCTACTTCTGTCACGGATGGTGTTCCAGTGACCGCTGCAATGATTATTTCTGTTCAGTTCAGTTCAGTTTTATTTGTCATTGTTACAGAATAACAACAAAATGTTGTTTGAGCTAAACACAGACAGGCATGTCGTTTTAGTTGTCCACTAATTCATACATCATTTATTCTCCATGAATCAATGAATCAATCACCAAGTACTTTACACATAATAACTACTCACAAATACCCCATAGACTCCCCAAAACCAGTGAAGTGCTTAGTGCAATAAATAAATAGATAGATACATCTGCTGGGGATGGGGTTGTTGAGTGTTTTGCAGCAATGCAAAGTCCAGGTCACAGTTGTGGAGGTGTATGGGAGGCAATTATTTCACAGAGGGGTGTCCAATGAGGAGTGGGGGTGGGGGGGGGCAGACTGTCTATTTAGCAGCCTGACTGCATGGGGGTATAGACTGTTGGCCAACGTGCTAGTTTTGGCCCTGATGGACCTATATCTTCTCCCAGAGGGCATGGGTTGAAAAAGGTTGTGTGCTGGATGTAGATTGTCCTGGAGGATGTTTTTCACTCGGTGCATGCAGCAGGAGGTGTACACAGTCGCGATGTTTGGAAGGATGACCCCCCCCATGATCTTCCCTATGGCTCTCACCACTCTCTGTATGGCCTCCTTCTCTGCGTGGGTGCAACCGGGAAAAACCCCACCAGTTACCCATAGGTCAGCACACTGTCCACTGCACAGTGGTAGAAGTTGACCATCAGTCTCTGGGGCAGTCTCTCGACCAACTCAGCCTCCTGAGGAAGTAGAGGAGTTGTTGGGCCTTCGCTGTGGCAGAGGCGGTGTTTCTCCCCCATGACGGGTCCTCCCACACAGTCACACCTAAAACCTTAAAACTAGAGGCCCTCTTTACCTCCTCATTCCCAATGAGGAATGGGAATTGGCAAGGTTGTCCGGTCTTGCGGAAATCCACAATTACTTCCTTAGTTTTTTTTGTGTTGAGAGTAGGGCTGAACGATTTGGGGAACAATCGAATTGCGATTATTTTGACCAATATTGCGATTGGGATTTAATGTGCGATTTAAGTTCCTTACGTTGTGTTTTATTCACAAAAAAAACCCTGCTCTTTCCTTTAGGCCAGGCCGATGTGTTGTGATTAATTTATATTATGAACTTTTCTATTAACTATTGAATTGTAAAATAAAAATAAATGAATCGTACTGATTTTCAGTCAGTAACGGTAACAAATCACTTCTATGCAAATCCCCTTGCGATTTGCATACCATGTTCTATTTAGGGATCGACCGATACCGATATTTTTTCATCAGCCTTAGCCGATACGCTGATATGCCGATACCGATTTTCTTGAGCCGATATTTAGAGCCGATACTGCTTTTGCTCCCTCAATCATAAAAATTACACTGATAACAAATGTTTCAAGTCTCAATTTAAAAAAAGGAACATTTATTGAACTTCAATATAAAAAACAATATTTAACAAATAGTAAAAACAGGTGAGGTAGAACAAATAAGAACAAGTAGATGAACAATATTTAACAAATATTAAAAACAGGTGAGTATAAACAGGTAAAAAAAAAAAGAAAAAAAAAACTTGGCGGAAAAAATATCGGCGAAAATCAGCCGCGTATCGGCCGATAACGATACACGTAAAAAACGTGAATATCGGCCTATAATATCGGCCGACCGATATATCGGCCGATCCGTAGTTCTATTACATTGCGATTTCGATTTGAATTCGATTAATCGTTCAGCCCTAGTTGCGAGCCAGGTGGTTGCTTACCTCAGCTGACGGACGGATCGGGCTCTCCTCGCTTGCAACAAGAGTGCACTCTCTGACTTTCTTCCGTTTGCTCGCTTGTTTGTTTTCATTCGCTATTTCGCTCTTTCATTGGTTGGTTGGTGCAGTCTGTCTGTGTGTGTCTGTCTGTTCCGCTCTGTTCCATCCCTACTCCGTCTCTTCAAAGTGACTGAATTAAAGGTCTGTTCTGTGAAGGTTTTTGTGTGTGTGTGTGTGTGTGTGTGTGTGTGTGTGTGTGTGTGTGTGTGTGTGTGTGTGTGTGTGTGTGTGTGTGTGTGTGTGTGTGTGTGTGTGTGTGTGTGTGTGTGTGTGTGTGTGTGTGTGTGTGTGTGTGTGTGCATTCATTTGTGCACACCACATGTCACAGATGTCACACGTGTGCTCATGCATGCCATTATGTGTGAGGATATTATCGGCTTTGGGTTCAGTGCTTCTGGCTGGATTACATGAATATAACTTGGCCCATGGATCCACATCAGGGTCAACCAGTTGCCTGGCAACTATTGTCCTTAATCAGATTGTAAGTAAGGGTGCTAGAAGGCACTGTTTTCTGTCTCCCCCTCTGTCACACTCACTTCTTTTACTAAGTTGTCCATTATCCGTAATTCCTCTTTTTATCATCACCATGTCTCTGGTGGAACTCATGGATCTCGGTCTATCAATCTCTCTTTCTCTTTCTCTCGGCTTCTCTTTCTCTTTCTTTCGGCTTCTCTTTCTCTTTCTCTCGGCTTCTCTTTCCCTTTCTCGTCCCCTCTTTCTCTCTCTTGGCCTCTATCTGTCTCTCTCGAACGAAGTAGAAATGCACATTGGAAAGTGGTTAAAAATACCAGTGTAGTTTAGTCTTCAGCCTCCCTCAATGGTGACAGAGTGTGATTCCATACCAACGTGTGTTCGCACCTGGTTGATGAGCCAGTGTGAACAATCGTGCGTGCAGGAGGCTACTGTGAGCTTGACCTTGTCCAGCTGCTAACAGCAGCAATGTATATTTTAGACAATCTCGGACACAAACGTCAACACACCAAATGGGTAGGTTGTTGGTGGTTGTCAGTTTATATAATATGTTTTAACAATTCATGTTCATATTTTAATAATTCACATCAGATTGAGCTATTGTTGGCGTCTACAGCTTCTGATCAACACACATGCACGCACACACACACACAGACACACACACACACACACACACACACACACACACACACTCACACACACACACACACACACACACACACACACACACACACACACACACACTGTCTGTCCCACACACACACACACACACACTGGGCCCTATCTTGCATCCAGCACAATTTACTTTCTAGACTGACGCATGTGTCGTTGCTAGTTGGCACGGAGCGTTATTTTCCCTCCACTGCCACTCGTCGGTAAATTAGGGAATGATCTTGAGCCCCAAGGGGCGGTTCGGCGAAAGGAGGAGGCGTGTTCTGGCGCAAACGTTCCCTGGTGCTATTTTGCAGTTTCAGAAAACAATTCTGCCACAAACCAGGAAATACCTGGTTTAAAGTCAGTGGTGCGTTGTTCAGATGCTATTTTAAGGGAACATGCATAATGTTGCTTGTGTACCTCGCGCATACACTTTGCTTCTCTCATCTACCTAGCCACATATTCTTGGTAAATTATTTGGGAAAGAACAGATGATACAGCGGTAATAAGTTGTACTTTTAAATCAATGCATCTGCAAACACCGTACAGCAAACACATATTTTCTTGACACAGACATCGTGTACAAGCCCATAACTTTTAGGATTGATGAGATTGTGAGAAAACATTGTTTTTCCGCGAAAAATAATTTTCCGTGTAAAATAATTAATGAATGCGGGCGCGCGTGTGTGCGTCCATCTGTTTAAACGCATGCAAACTAAACACATAACGCAGTCCATGGCAATGTATATTAACGGGGGGACACATGCATATTAGGAACACAGGTCGAGAACGACCACAGTAACCGCATATCATATGTGTGTTCAGTTTTCTTTGCCGATATTTATTTGAGGACTCGAAGTTGCGTAAGAAAACACTATTCCATGTGTGAATTAGGCCATATTATTGGCCATAAAATGAGCCATTTGAAGTTTGAAATCCATGTAGTCATGCATCTGTCTTATCGGAGACTGCAAACGCAGTCATTTATCCGCCGGTAAAATAGCAACATCGCCATAGAACCGCCCACAAAGCTACTTGCGTTTGGTGCTTCTCACTTGCGTTTCAGACCGTTAAAATAGGCGCCACAGTCTCAGTCTATCACACACACACAGCCACACACACAGTCAAACACACACACACACTTAGATCAAATCAATGTATTTACTTTGGATGCGTAGATGGAGGAAAGGCTGGACAAAGGTTGTGCAGGGAGGCTGTATGTGAGACAATGTGGTGAAGTATGGCCCTTCACCGCCAACAGGGGCCCACTTTGTACAGCTGCAGCCCCCGGGCCTGCATCAACAGGGAAACAAAAAATGCTTTCAACCCTGCCGTGTGAACTGATCCCGAGAAGAGACCAGAGGGCCGGTACCACCTGTGACCGCATGCCTTGCTACTATTAACTCTCTTTTCTCTTTATATTGTGAGTCTTGTTCAAGTGAAGAAAAAGAGACATGGTGTTTTTTTCATGGAAATTGTGGAGTTGCTGTGAGGGTAATCCATCTGATCCTGTTCTCTCGCCTGTCGGGTCGGTCGTCTGGGGTGCGAGTTCGTCCTGCCCTCTGTCCGTCTATCTGTTATCTATAATTACAGTCTATCGATCTGTAATCCAACGTGGTTTACAAGTCAAACTTGCTTGCTTGCTCCCTCTCTCTCCTTTTCCACATCAATCCTTCTGCTTCTTGCTATATTCTATTTTTTGTTCACTTCTCCTTCTCTGGTGCTTTTTTTCCACCTCCACTTGCTCCCCGTAACTTTCCAGGTTTCAAATCTCCAGTGCAGTTCATTTCAGTGCAACACAATCACGTTAAACTCAGTTATTTGCATTCCGATCAAGGGCATGTCTTCAATACAACTCCTTTCATTCCCATCAGATTCGATCAGATTCGGTCAGCCTCATTCCAGGCCCACCGCCCTCCACATCGGCTGGGCCTGGATCAGCCAGAGCACCGAATCCTCCTGCCATCAAACCGCCAAGGCATCGCTGTTTGTGTTGCACTTCACAAGGTCGGCCTGCCCTCCACCCCCCCTCCAGCCCCCCTCCACCCATCATTGGGTGGCACACTAAAGGAACGGACCACTGGGCCACCCCCCCCCTGCCAGCCCCTCTCTCTGCCATTAATGCCACCAATCAGAGTGTGTAGCGGCCCGCCTAATGGAAATAAATGAGAAGGATTCACACAGGCTGTGCTGATTAAAGCAGCCCTGGGCCTGAGGTGCGTTTCGTGAGGCCAGGGGTGTTATCGGCATGCGGTCCTTTAGAAATTAAACATTCAACGTTTTTGCCCGCAAGAGAGGGGTGGCACCATTCATATTCTGAAGCAGTTTTGTATGAGTGGATATCGTTTGACAGTCAGCGATAAGATAATCAATTCAACCCTGATACGCAGACAATTCACCCAATCTCCCGCTCGGCTGTACTGCCGTTGTTAAGCAGCGGGAGATTCATAACCGGCGTTGTGACCCGAATACATTAAGTGGGGTTGTTGTTGAGCATGAGATTGAATACAGGGGTGTTTAAAGTGCGTGTTTTTTTTTCATGCTTTCATTTCTGTGCATGTATTTATTTTCTGTGTAGGTATATAATCAGGTGTGTTTGTGTGCATTTGTGTGTGTCCTGGACCATATGTCTAGGTGGGTTTCCATGCATTCATTCATGTACTCTATTTGGGGCTAAAAATTAAGTTGTGTGGTGTGTTCGACTGGGATAGTTCGTGTGTGTGTGTAACGGCAGGTATTGTGGAGAACGAGGATTTGTGTGAAATAGGGGAGGCTGAGGAGCCGTTACAATAGCAGAGCCTTAATGGAGCTTGTTGCTGTGGTTGCAGAGGGAAGAAAGAGGAAGGGGAGGGCGGGACTTGCATTTCAGATTGGTTGCGGGTACTCTAATAGGGATTGAGAAGGCCGCTGTTAAAGGGTGTGTGTGTGTGTGTGTGTGTGTGTGTGTGTGTGTGTGTGTGTGTGTGTGTGTGTGTGTGTGTGTGTGTGTGTGTGTGTGTGTGTGTGTGTGTGTGTGTGTGTGTGTGTGTGTGTGTGTGTGCCTCCATTGTTAAACAAGCTGTGTGTGTGTTGGTGTCCGTGTATCCGTGGATAGCTGTTTGTGTGTGTGTGTGCGTGTGCCAGCGTACTTGTGTCAGTGTGGGTGTGGCTGTTTTTTTGTTTGGGTTTGTGTGTGTGTGTACGTGTGTGTGCGGCTGTTTGTTTGTGTGTGTGTGGCTGTTTGTGTGTGTGGCTGTTTGGGTGTGTGTGTGTGTGTGTGTGATTGTGTGTGTGGCTGTTTGTGTGTCCGTGTGTGTGGCTGTTTGTGTGTACGTGTCTCTGTGTGGCTGTGTGTTTGTGTGTCTGTGTGTGTGTGGGTGTGTGTGTGTGTGTGTGTGTGAGCGCCTCTGTGCCCAAATAAAGTGGCAAACACTCATTGTAATGCTGTCATCTTGCCACAGTGATCCCTCCCAGTTATCACTGAACGTGACAGGTCTCCCCGCCACATCTCTGCAGAGGAGATTGACATATGAGCGTTAATGATACAGCTACCCTTCACTGGGGCTGTGCAGTGCATGTCGATACCCTTGTGTGTGTGTGTGTCTGTGTGCCTGTGTGAGGACTCTTATTTCCTGCCATCAATGCCCATGCTAATTGTAACCACCATCAATTATCTTGACTTCTCTTGTGAATCATATGCTGGATTTTTCACATCAAGTCATGCAATATTGACGTTGCCCTGGTTGGCTGGCTAAATATGGGATATATGGGGGCTGTGATATCAATTTGCTTCTGGAAGTCTAGCCCTGTGCGGTGTATCCCTGCACTGTGCGATATGAATTATTTAGCAATTTCGGAGACGCTTATATCAAAAGCGCCTTTCAACGAATTCATTCAAGTCATTAAGGAGCCGGGACGGGGTTTCGACGGCTTGCTCAAGGATGCCTAGAGGTCCCTTCAGGCTGGGGGTCAAAGACCCTGACCTCTATATGTGCGGGGATCAGTCACACATGTGACTTGAGACTCCTGACCCCCATTACAGGTGATATGTGAATGTGTTCCATTCCAGATGGTCAGGAAAGAAAAATACACTCAAGGTCAATGGGGATCTCCAGGTCTGTTGTTGTGCCACCTGCACATCTGCCTTTAGGATATTTCGGGACACTCACACAACCCTTAACCCCTCTCTTGGTCACAGTGTACTGAATATGTTGTTCATTGGGATTTTTGATTGTTAGAATCTGCCTGTTCTAGCCTACTTGGATTGTTATTTTTGCATTGTTTTCTCCACCCTTTGTCACTTCTACACCACATTATTTTGACGCTTCACTGACCTCAGAAGAAACAATCTTCTGAGTGTGACAGGTGTGAGACCACCGTCTCTTGGAGCTGGTGTGAATTGAAACCTAGATGCACACGGTGAAAACGAAGCGTACAACTCAACGATTGTGTGACCGTTTTAGTTTTGCTTCCAGAGTTTTAATGAGAACGAAAGACACAAACTACTTCAAATCCAAATGCGTTGGTAATTGTATAATAAGGGAATGAAAGGTTCCTCTGCCCATTGAAGGTAGAGTAAATCAGTTTTTAATGAGATATAGTCAGCTCCGATTGCAGGCTTTAATAATAACTACTCACTGTGTATAGCGCGAGTTTTATTGAACAACGGAAGTGAAGACAGACACGCGTACACTACGCTTATTCTACGTTTCTCTTTATTGAGACGGATAGAAAATGTGTCTTCTCTTACTTACCCCCATTATAGTGCGTTAGATCACAGGCCTCAAAGCATTGTGGTCATGCAGAAAAGCTTGGTGGTTGTGGCCCTGGGAGGTTGACCTCTGAGGCGTTTCACAAACATCCACGTCAGATTTGGTGGAGATAGGTAAATCTATTTAGAGGGACCAGTGACCGACTATTGTACAAAATTTGGCTGCAAATCCTCACTTTACTTTTTGGGATATATTGATCACAGACGGGGTTGATACAATCAGAAAATAAACACACAAAGACAGAGATAATTATAGTGCAGAGATAATTATAGTGCATAGAAGACTGAGACGGACAGAAGCGGTTTCAATGATTCCGTTATCTGGTAAACCGCAATCAGTAACAACAAATTAATGAACGGAGAGGGCTAGGGAGAGAGACAGGGAAATGTGTCGGAAGGGGAGACGGAGAGAAGGGGAGATGTAGAGAAATGGGAGACAGTGAGAGAGGAGAGAAGGAGAAAAAGAGGGGGAGATGAAGAGAGAGGGAGAGGAAGTGAGTGAGGAGGTGGGGAGAGAGAGAGAGGGGGAGATGCAGAGAGGGGGAGACCGTGATAGAGGAGAGAAAAAGGGGGGAGATGGAGAGAGGGGGTGACAGTGGGAGGGGAGAGAAAGAGGGGGAGATGGAGAGAGGGGGAGAGTGAGTTGATTAAAATAGGGTTGGAGTATGCGCGATCAGGGGAGACTGAGCGGGTGAGACAGCGTGAGATGGTTTGGACAGAGAGAGGGAGTCAAAGAACAAATTGACACATAACGCGATAATTACCCATAAACCGAGAGACAGCGAGAATAGATGAAAGTGCAAAATGCTGCCCGCAACCAACGCAACACGTAGTGGCCTCATTTTTATCTAACCCAATTATGCAGAGAGGAGCACAGATAAGACACGCTAACAGTGGCGCACGACGCTACGAAGACATGTGTCAACTAATTGCCCTGTTATTCCTACAGAGGGGCTCTCACCATAACCATGCATGTGCTGTAGGTGTCAAGATCACGTCATCCATACAGCAACCAGCCCAGCTCAGCCAGAAAGTTGGGTGATGATAATGTTGGAGTGTCTTTGCAAGGAGATGGCAGGGATATCTTTTATTTATTGAAGTGTAAATAAAATGGAAATGAAAGCGTTTGGTGCGTTGTTTTGAGACGGAGCACTTCTTGCTAGACGCGTCATGGGAAACGCATATACGGCATTCATTAATGAGGTCGTGAGGGAACGCGAGAACCCACGGAGAGAGATTCTTGCAGGAACAAAAATATGAATAAATGTATTACTTTTGGTTGACAATGCTTTTATCCAAGGCCTCTTAAGATGTGCTGTGAGTGCATAGATCCTCAGCATTGCTCTTTTGTTTTCCCCCTGCAATGTTACCCTGCTACGCCTTAACACTGTACACAGCGTTAACACAGTCTGCCAGTAGGCATCTTTTTTTTTTCCGCCTTAGCAGTGCTCCATTAATTCTGTCACACACACACACACACACACACACACACACACACACACACACACACACACACACACACACACACACACACACACACACACACACACACACACACACACACACACACACATGCCTAACTCCTACCTGCTCCTTATAACTGGGCTTGGTTAAAAGCCTCTTCATCATGACTTAATAATAAATAGCTGCCAAACCTTGTCCTTAACCCATCAGTGTTTGTCTCAGCCTGGGGCCAGACTTACCCTATTTAATCCCTTCTTACACCAATGAGTTTGTTCCTTCTGTGCATTTGCTTCTCACCCCCAGTTGTAACAGAGTAGTCAGCTTAAATATATCTCCAGTTCCGCCCCTTTAAAATTGTTATAGTCATAGTCAAAGTGCAATCATTTGTGCTGAATATACACTATGGTAACTGATGGCTACATGATGAGCTTATGGTTTAATTAAAGATAATAATAATTTTTTTTAATTTTATTGAGGGTCAGGGTTTTTCAATCTATTTTATGTTCCTCCAAATGTCTTAGGGCGCCTGTTAACGGCACTGACATCGATTGAGAGCCAACAGGCTCATAGATTGTTTATAGATTTCCCTTGGATGTTTAATATAATTGCAGCAGGTGTCTGTAAACCACAGCATATGGCTTTCAGTTTTTGCACTGAACCAGAGAACACCTTGCTCACACTCAATTCACTTGATAATTGAGGATATTTATTTTATATTGATACATTTCGGCATATGTCAAATTGTGTTTTTCCACTTCTTTCCCAGGAATTTTTAGTTTCATCTTGCCTGTTTGTATGTCTTAAAGGTAGAGAGGCCATGTTTGTAACGTGTCAGGAGTTGCTGTGCCTGGATGGCTTATGCCTGTACACCATCAAGGTTTTCCAGAAAAGAAAAATACAACATTCTATTCTTTGATTTCTTTTGAACCAAGCACCAACCCCCCTCCCCCCACAGGAAGTCTGGCACGTCCCGTTACCTATACATCCCTTTGCTGTTCTGTGTATCCGACATTCAGACAAGATCGAGAACGGGGAGGTGCACCAGAGGAGGAGAGGCAGCTTCCACGGGCCCGAGGCCCAGGACGCGGACAACAGACAGGAACAGGAAGAGATGGTGCGCAGAGGGAGCAGCTGGAGACGGATCATGCTTCTTATCCTGGCCATCACCATCCACAACATCCCAGGTGAGCCCAGGGGCTGGGCCGCTGTTTGGTGTACATGTACATTTGTATTCTGCTTTGGACAGGACGTTTCGGTTCCAGGGTAAGATGTAATCCCAGATGGGAAATGAGGCTCTCACAGCAGAGAGTACAGGACAGTAATAAGAATTAACAAAGGATAAAACATATTGTTGTAAATTAGATTGAAAAACAACAGGAATATACAGATATAGTCAAACAATTGACTACATTCAGTTCTCCCAACAGAATCTGATTCTATGTAACTTTCATTTTTGAAAAAAACTCATTTTTCCAAGTCCTTGCACCAAGCGAATCATACCATGTAAATTATTGAAATGTTGCTCGATTTCATTCATTGGGGACTTGGGAGTTTCTAACACTGCTAGCCATCCCGTAATGAGAGAAGTTTGGATAACGGTCCATGTCGGCTGGGATGCTTAACAGCCCTTTGATCGTTGGGCCATGGTACATATTTGCTGTGGTACAGTGGGATTGAGAAGCCAATTAGGGACGTTGAATGTGTGTATTAGGACAAAAGTTATACTGGAAGATATAAGTTCGAACAGCTTGCCCGCTGTCGCAGGCATGCTGGGACAATGACAAAGCAGCATCCATTACAACTTGTATACTTGTATATTATACTTTTGTATGAAGCATTACATGTTGTAGCTGCTAAACCATTACATTTGCACACGTTTTGACTGAACAATGTTGCCGTCCATACTAGCGTTGTCCATTTCTATTCAGATTAGATTCATGGTCATCAGCGAAATACATCAAACAAGGTCATTACAAACCACGTGGCGCAAAGAAGCGTGAGGTGATATTTTAAAACAATATATATGCACAGCGGAATGAAACGGAATGCAAGTGTTTGAGACTGAGGGTTTCAGATTAATTCGCTTTTCGACACAATTGTCAAGTTCAGTTTTTTGACCTTGACAAAACAGAAACATGATTTGTGGTCTGCCACACTATCCACATTACCCTTAGTGGAGGCCGCACACCTGTGGCCAATCCATCACCAGACCCTCAAGAGGAGCTGTGAGGAGAATCTCAAGCAAGGTGTGCGTGTGTGTGTGTGTAAAACCCACAGACTCGGTTACATTTTGGGCCTTAGATTATTTTCGAGGCCCAATTGTGTAAATAGATTATTTACACAATCCCGGATGGTGAATCTGGACAGAAAAACAAATCATCTCACCGGTGCGTCTTCACGTGGCCGGCCTCCTCTGTGTTCCAACATAGGTGTGAAAAACGGATTATTCCCAGATGAATCACTCATCTCGGAATAACAATGATTCTGTCTACTTGGATCCATCTCTGTCACATCCACCCGCCCCCACTTTGCTGTTATTTAAACACCGGTTATACATCCACATGTGTCTGCTAAGACCCCCCTGCTCGCGTTCGAGGGAGAATGCAAGCGGTGGACAACTGCTGTCATCACGCGATCAATGAAATGACAGGATTGAGGAAGTCTAGAGTGATGCCAGCCGGAAGGATAGGCAGCTCTAAGTGGATGCATGGGGCGAGCCTCGACAAGGGTTAATCAGACCTGCACATACTGGGTCCATTTTGCAGCCTTTGCAGCTCCAGGTCCCGGCTGACCTACCGAAGCTCTTCAGAAGATATTCATGTACCAGGAACTTTTTCGTGGTATGAGCGATTTGATCTTAGTCTTCACCCATAAATATAAATACCCTCAATAGACGGAATAATGTCCAACTTACAAGGGAAATTCAAAAATATAAGGCGAAAAAATTATTGTATTCGTTGACTTTAGAAACCCACTCCCATCTCTAATCATGTGTGAGAAGAGCCTGCCTGTCCCAAAGGAAGCGTGCACTATAGGGTTGCCCGTCTGAACTGGTACGAACAAAGAGCAAAGCTGTTTTTTCATTAAGATCCCAGGCCTAAATGCTGCACGCTCTAAATTGAGAAAAGTAGAATGCAGAAATAGATTAGATAAAACTGTCTTAATCCCCCGTAGGAGAAATGTGTTCATTGCAGCAGCCCAACAGCAGTGGAAAAAGAGTACAAAGTACTAAATACTAACTAAGGACAAGACAAGACAAAAAGAACAAACAACAACAAACAGGACAAACAAAACAGCTTATAGATTTTAATCAATAATTGACAGACGTGTTCATCGTCCAAACGTCAGTTCAAAACCAGGCTCTCCTATGTCCGGAGACAGCAGTGATGGTACCTGTTGACCGTGGTCTGCTCCACATAAAGCTGGGAGGTGTCTGGTCCGCTCCACATGCAGCTGGGAGGCAGATTTCAACACTGAATAACCAAATGTTGTTCCTGCCTCACCAATGAGCACCTATGCATGTGTATGAGACTGGCCCTGACGCCATTCCAGCCCATATCTAACACCCTCGCAGGACAATCTAGAGCACACTCTTCTCTGGCTCAACCAAAGACACTTACTTGGGAGTGTTAAGAAGTCAAATGCAGTGAACAAAAAATAAGTAAAAGGAAAACTCGAGCAAGAGCCCTTATTTTTATAGAGCACTTTATTGTAAAATGCATTTTTTTCTCAAGCTCACGCATTTTATTTTGAAATGCAGTCCTTATTTGAATTAAAAGGAGCAAATAACAGTTATTTATTGTTAAAATACTTATCTTATATCTAGTTCACCCTGTGCAATGTGTAAACTGGACCTGTTAGAATTTTTATTGAATGCCCCTGATGTTCAATATTATAATTTATTACACGGGTCTTCTCAATGCCGTGGAATGCTCCGTTCACTTGCATGGGCTCTTCACAACTTCCTGCAGTGAATTATATTTGATAATTCACCGTTGCTAAGTATAATTGACCGCTGTCAAGGAAAACAAAGGACTTTTTGCCTCTAATAAAGTCTTTGGTAACACTCCGCAAGTAGTCCGGTAACTTGTCAACCCCAGGGTCTTCGGTTGCTAAGCGACATCAACGTCTTTGATAGATAGATAGATAAATACTTTAATAATCCCAGAGGGAAAAGATTGTTTGTTTGATTGTTTCTTTGGCAGACAATTTCTCTGCTGATCATCACTACGGATGCTGGTAACAAATAAATTGTAAAAAGACACACCATGTGAAGTTATTTTTTAGTTTTGGCAAATAGCCGTGTAATAAGCGGGATAATGTAGAGAACATCGCTGGTCATTATCGAAAATAAGCCCCTTCAGGGCGAAGCAAGACACCTCCGCTGCACGTCGGTGTCCTGTTCGCTGTCCGGGCTTATTTTCCCGATAATGACCGGCGTTCTATACATTATCCCTTACATATGGGGGTACTGCAAGGACGGAGACGGCCGCTAGGTTCAGATATAATTGATACGAGTGTCAAGATACAAACTTCTTTGATTTTACTTTTCAGTCGGAGGAAATTGTTTTTAGCACTTGCCTGGGATTTCAATATCTTCAGAAAAAAGTGTGTCCCTTCTTTTCAACTACTTCCATCTGCTGGTTCTTTAAAATCGGGATTGGTTTTCATCCCTCATTCATTGAAAGTTGGTTTTCTGTAAGCTCCATGGTTGACACAGCACAATTCTTAACCCCTCTCTACGTGTGGCTTTGAGTGGTGCGTGTGTTTGAGTGCGTGTGCACACGTGTGTATATGTGGGTTAGTACAACCAATATTGAACCACAGATCGCAATTCAATTCCAAGCCACTTAAAGAAAACCCATTTTCTTTCAGCACATTCGTAGCCTCCATATTTACTGCACCCCTGCATTCCAGCAGACAATTATCCAAATTGCAGTGAGCTGACTCAATCCTCTGGAAAATGTTCAGAAACGTCTTCGGTTAGATAACATGATCTCTCAATATGAGCAGTTAGTCGGCTCATGGAGTGTTGCACACCTCTCTAGCTGATCACACGGTTATTTCTTGTCTATCATTATAACGATATACAAGGCCGTATTCTGTGCCTTTGACTGAGGCCTCCATTTCAAGCCGAGGCTCCCTATTCACTGTGACAAAAAGCATGACCTTAACACTACTTATCCGCGTGGGAGTGGGCGGTTGTTAGCAGTTGGATTGATTGCTATCACTCCTGCTGGCATGAGGTGTCGTTCCTGTCATGAGGTGTCGTTCCTGCTAGCGTGAATACTGAAGGAATAGTCTTGTGGGCTAATTGAGCGCTAGGGCTGTAGTGCTCTACCATCATGATAATAAGGTCTTATTAGGGCAGTGACAGTAGCAGGCCAGCAGTAAGGTATAACGTTCGTTTAGGAAAACGGATTGAGATTAATTGTTGGTTTCTTGTCAATTTACTTGGATTACAGTGGATTACATTTACTACGGACATGCAGAAGGGAAAAGAGCCATGAAAATGTATTTGAGATCTATGACAGGTTTTCGATGATATTCTGTTGAAAACCTTTCCGCCTTGAAATAAGCATAGATATGTATTGAAAGCCTCTCAATCAACTGAAAACTGTGGCCAATGGGCTTTGTGTTACGCAGGGTAGGTTAGCCATTGCACATCATAGGATTCCTTTCATCTTTTGAGTTAAAAATGGAGCACATATTCAATTATTCATTGTTTTTTCACCATTTGGGTTTTATCTGTCTGTGCGCACGTCTTTTGTGCATAAAGCAAACACATTGAAATGTACCTCCATGCAATCGTTCATGGACCTCTGTAGACCTCAAATATCCACCACCCAGAGTTGATTTATATGTTAAGAAAGCAACAACAAACAGACTGCCTCACACACACACACCCACACACCCACACACACACACACACACACACACACACACACACACACACACACACACACACACACACACACACACACACACACACACACACACACACACACACACACACACACACACACACAGGGTAGAATAGTGGGCATTTCTGACAAGATCTTCAATGGAGGCATCAAAGCTTTTCCTCTGGCTTCCGGAGAGGAAACCAGACCACTACTCTGCTTGAGTGCACTTGAAAAGCCGCCGAGTGCCCGAGCCATCGTTGTCCCCTGCCATAGCTGCATGTGCCACCACCGCTCTGATGCGGATGTCTTCATGGTCCACAGCGCTCTCTCTGTCATCGGATAAAGAAGCTGTTTTCTGGATGCCGAACCGGTGTGGATTGATGACTACGCTACGCACGCTTAGCCCAAGTTAAGCATCGGATGTAGTGTGCTGCTGAAACCTATATGAGACTATTTAGTCCTCTGATTGAGCATGAAGTCATCCAGCAGAACGACATCAGCTGACACCGCCGTCGGTGAATCCATGACTTATACGTCTCCATGTTATAGCTTAGACAGTGAACGCCGAGACGGTTCATTAGCCAACAGCTCGAGGGCTACACGGTGAAGCCAAATGGAAGTCACTAAGGCGCAGGCAGGGGTCGGACGGTGAATACAGGAACGGCTCATTAAGGAGCAAGTGGGTTGTTATGTGAAGCACATCTGCGGGTCATTAGCGAGCCAGGGCCTCAATGGCACGAGGCCTACAGGTGGACTGAGGACCAGAGGGGATCGATCCACCACGCTTGCAACTGGGACTTGCCGTCCATACTAGCGTTGTCCATTTCTATTCAGATTAGATTCATGGTCATCAGCGAAATACATCAAACAAGGTCATTAGCAGCAAACCACGTGGCGCAAAGAAGCGTGAGGTGATATTTTAAAACAATATATATGCACAGCGGAATGAAACGGAATGCAAGTGTTTGAGACTGAGGGTTTCAGATTCATTCGCTTTTCGACACAGTCTGAGGGGTTGGCTCACCCTCAGCCTGCCAGCTCCAACAACTTTCCTTCAGTTTATCTTTCTCCTTCATCCCCCCCAACCCCCGTATGCAACATCTGCTACCTCGCCACTCTCCCGGTCCGCTGGGAGCCGAACACTGGAACTCACTCCTCATGTTTAATGCACACACCCACCATGAAGGCACAGAGGCGGGTATGGACTGAGTCTGGGTAATATAGAACATCACGATGAAGGTTCAGTAAGCCTTTCTTTGAAAGGCTGCTTCGGTCCCATGGCCCTTCGTTGACTGCCCCCTAGTGGTGGCGGAGGGGAAGCGGTGGGCCATGTATGAGAAGGAATGAGATGGGGCTGGCTGTGCTCCACTGAGCCAGGGTCTGCGGCCACAAGGGACCGGGGGATGTGTTTATGTTTTGTATTACCGGGTGTTTGCTTCGATAGCATAACGGATTCACGTCCCGTTTTCTGTTGCCACATTGCAAACCTACACGCAGGCAGTTGATGAAATTATAATAGAAAAGGAAAAGATAAATTAAATAACACTTTGAAATATACTATTGAAAAATATATATTATAAAGGAACAGTGTTTTACGATCGAAAACATGTCATTCTGTACAATAACATTATTGTGTCAAGGCAATGACCTGATACATACTACAAATCCAGAATATATAACAATCAATAATACATAGGTAAGTACCAAGCGATATGCATACTAGTAATATGCAATGAATATAAAGGGGACCTGGGTTTGTGTTTAAGCATTGCTCTTAAGCTTCTTTGTGTGTTTGTGTGGTCCAGGAACAGACTGAATGTTGGGTTTGACCTTTTCACTTCTGGTCAAGCTGAGGTGTATTTTCAGGGTGCAAGAAAAGCAGAACTAATGAGACTTAAATGGTAGCAAGGGAAGGGGGGAAGGAGATGGTGGGATAGAGGGATAGGAGGAGGGAGGGGGAGAGGATGAAGAGGGGGTGAGAGGGTGGGGGAGAGGGAGAAAGAGAGGATTATAAGGAGGAGATAGGGAGGGGGAGAGGAGCCTAAGGAGAAGATGGGAGTGGAGGAGGAGGAGGGGGAGAATATGGGAGGGGGTACGAGAGGATGAGGAGGTTCGAGAGATGGAGGGGAGAGGAAGAAGAGAATATGGGAGGGAGGAAGAGAGGATTAAAATGGAGAGAGAGGGAGGAGGAGGAGAATAGTGGAGGAAGATGGGAAGATATGAGGGAGGGATTGGAGAAGATGGAAGAGGAGCAGATAGGAGGGAAAGTGGAGAGGATGATGAGAGGGAGAGGGAGGAGGATGGGCGGAGGGGGGTATATGTTGTCATTGTGGAAGCCATCACATAAGCCACCATTTTGTTAGTAGACTGAACTTGTACTCAATAAGGTAGTGTCCTTGAAGCATCATATAGTAACGTGTATCATCATATATTCTTGTGCAGATGAGTTGAGTAAAATGAATGCACTTCATTGTCATGCATCTACATGATAAAGGGATACTGTGTAAGAGTTAGACTGCTATAGTAAACAGGTCATTTTAAATTGCATTGCATATGCTGGAACTGATGCTGTTAAAAAGATTAACAAACTCCAAATTCATAACTTGTAAGTTGTAACATTATCTTAATTAGGTGCATTCACACAGGGAAATTATCTTAATGGTAAATGTCCCATCCACCCAGCTTTCCCCAACCAACCCCAGATTGCAAATATGCATTGTGTGATTCAAGTGTTCATGCATACCAAGTGGCAGACCGTACTGTATATCTCTAAATGTATCACAGCAGTGTTTTCCCAGCGGGGATGTTCAAGCTGTGCCAATCTAAACCTACGTCTTTGTCTGACCCACGTCGGTGTGTGTGTGTGTGTGTGTGTGTGTGTGTGTGTGTGTGTGTGTGTGTGTGTGTGTGTGTGTGTGTGTGTGTGTGTGTGTGTGTGTGTGTGTGTGTGTGTGTGTGTGTGTGTGTGTGTTCAACAGAGGGCCTGGCTGTAGGTGTAGCATTCGGTGCCATAGGGAAGACCCCGTCTGCCACTTTTGAGAGCGCCAGGTAAGAACGCTGCTGGAGGCTCATGGGGCATTGCATGTTTGGGTGTGCAGGTGTACACACATACACACGCACACATACACACACACATTCTCACATAAGAACATGCAATGCACCCAAACATGACCACACAGAGACATTCATGCAACTTAATTTGCTCATATTGAACATGTTGCACTTAAACCTACACCCGCTCACACACGCACACACGCACGCACGCACGCACGCACGCACGCACAAACAGACACACAGTCGATCTTGGCTTCTTTCATCAAACTCATGGCATTCTGTGTCTGTGGCAGTAACGCCCCCAGACATATTGGATAGGGGTGAGCCAGATGAGGCCACCGAACATCTGGGAACCCCCCATGAAATCCATTTCAGAACTGAATTTCAGGAGTTATTTAGCTGTTGTGGTATATTATGGAATAGTTGAAACTATGTGTGGTAAGGAATCTCACACTGATATGCTTTGGTATCGTACTCTACAGTTAATGTTAATTATCTGATGGGCATAGCCGTATACCATACACCTAACATTTCAAGTTCCACAACAATGATGCTTTAACGTCCATTTTGATTAAATGTTGATTAATTTCATGGTTCTTCAAATAAGGTAGTTGTCCCTTTTCCTTAAATAGAAAAATATACAGCTTTAATTTGAAGTACATTGATTGTAGGGAACCAGACATTTACTGAGGCTAGTTGACCATGCATTTATTATTTTTTACTTTTATGAAAAATAGACATTATTGATTTAAATGAATAGCGCTTAGTCTTCAACAAGTTTTCTGTTCGGTGGATGCTTTCAAAATCTATCTCACTCTAGCAGGTTTCTCCAAAGTTGCCGACCCCTAGCTTTAATAGTAGTAATTTATGTTATTCTTCTCACTATCTCTATTAGCAGGGCTATCGGTACATTTTCGATTGTATATATAAGTTTACCTCCAATGACTTTCCATCAACTTACTTGGATGTCAATTATGCAGCACCCACAACAGTAGCTAGAATTGGGATAACACCAGTATAGGGACCACTCAAAGGTACTTTGTTGTGAACTGCTGACATCTGGTGGTTGTGTTAAAGCACAACATGTTTAATGCAACAGGTAGCACTGTTCATTAAGTCCCAACCACAAGATGAAGAATGTTTAAAATCAGTTGGAGTCCTATTTGGATTATTTTAGAACAAAAGCAACCCACTGTGCTTTTCATGAAGCTACAACAAAATCGCAAAGAAATACCAAATAATATCGAAGTAAAAACATTAATCTAACGTTAAATATCCTTGAGAGCATGTACTGTTGTTGTGTATAACAAGGTTCTGCTTATCCTGCTGTAATCAAGGTAATTAGACAACAAGGGATGACTAAGTATCCAACAGCAGTGTATGTCACTGTAAAAAATAGGGAACATGAATGAAACATTTCTGAAAATAGATTGGTTATATTTCATTTTTCCTCATCCCTCAGGAACCTGGCCATCGGAATTGGCATTCAGAACTTTCCAGAAGGGTTGGCGGTGAGCTTGCCTCTCCGCGGGGCTGGGATGTCGACATGGGGAGCCTTCTGGTAGGCACCAACCAAGAGTGTGTTGTGTTTGGCCCTTAGTCCACGGGTACTTGCATCGATCCCTGACATCCGCACAGGCGTCCTTGATCAATAAGCCCGACCCCTTCTGCTCCACTCCACTGTGTGTGCAAGTGTGTGTGTGTATATGTGTGCGTGTGTGTGTGTGTGTGTCTGTGTGTGTGTGTGTGTGCAATTAGTTAATCCCTTCCCCTTATCTCCCTCTCCCAGGTACGGCCAGCTGAGTGGAATGGTGGAGCCGGTGGCGGGGTTGCTAGGGGCCGTTGCCGTGGTGCTGGCGGAGCCCCTGTTGCCGTACGCGCTGGCGTTTGCCGCGGGGGCCATGGTGTACGTGGTGGTGGATGACATCATACCGGAGGCTCAAGTCAGGTAAGAGGAGGATGGAGAGGCAAAAGGTTGTGAGATCGCGATGTGTAGAGAGGTTTTCTCCGTCCAAACGATCTAGATTCAATGTAGATTCAAAAACATTTTGAGAAGAATCAAGATAATTACTTTGCGTAAACATCGCCTTTGACTTAATAAGCGCTGTGCAAGTTGTGGCCCCTGGTCAAGCGAGGGCCCCTTGTTAAGCAACAAGCAAACAAAGGCACAGATGCAAAATAATGTTTTTCAACTCCAAAATAGATGATGATTGGCTGAAGATTTAATTATCGATTCTTAGTTTCACCATAACTGATGCCCAGCCCGAATGGGCTTGCGAGAAACTTATTGAGAAACATAAAAAAACAAAAGACATGATGCAAATTGTTTGATGCAAAAATGCATGCAAATACAGGTCAGTCTAGGGGTTGTTGCACAGCCAAGTCCTCATGTACATGGATACGCACAACCCTAAAACAAGGTATCTCTCTGTCTACATTGAGTTTGACTTCTCTCCTACCCCGGGCCATGAAATAAAATGAGCGGTTTTAAAAATGTCAAACTTGAATGGCCCTTGAACCCACCATCTGCCCTAAACAGCCCCGCTTTTCCAGGCCTGTTTCATGCAAGCAAAAAAATCCAGCCTGCTACATTTGCCCTCCTTGGGCTTTGCTCAGTATGATCCTGGTCCGTGTTGCACTACAAATACGAGGAGACATTTGCGCTACATTTGCTTTGGCATTTAGCACCCATCGTTAATCAATAAAATAACAAACTAAACAGAGAAAATTGTAATGGCTTCGTCCCTAGTCTTGAACAGCTTCACATTAAAATTACCCTTTTGTTAAAAATCTGTTGTGCAACCCGTTAGGTAGCTGAATGGCGTGGAAAATCCTTTGTTCAAAGATGGGTGAAGGTTGTGCCTTTTCTTTTTCTTCTCTTCTAATGTGTCCTCCCGTTGCCAGTGGAAACGGGAAACTAGCATCGTGGACGTCGATTCTGGGCTTCGTGGTGATGATGTCACTGGACGTGGGGTTGGGATGATTGTAACCAAGGCGACGACAAATCCAACGTCAAAATCCAGATCGCTCACAAACTAAGGAAGGGACCAAATATTCCAGTCTTCTCAGTGCAAATAAGGGCTCTACATGTGCATTCATTCTTTTGTTGGATTGATCAGAGGTTATTTTTTAAGTTGGTTTGAGCTTTTTACGTTTTTACTCTCATTTCACCCAGGTTGATTGCTATGACCGTGTCCATATTATCCCATGCAGCTCCGAATGAACAAATACTTGAAGGGCAATGTGTTTCATTTCTTTAATTTCTTCCACTGTGACCAGTGTATGAAGTTGTGCTTTCTCATGTCCGTTTCTGTGTTGTTTGGGAATAGTCTGGGGATGAGTTTAGGTTATTTTAAGTTGTCCTTAGTCGTCCATTTTTAATCTTGCTGGATCGTCCATGCAATGAAACGGATGCAATGCTGTTTACAGTCACAGAAGATGAAGAGATTAATAACTTGTTTATTAAAAGTGATTTAATTTAATGTAATTGCCATTGGTGTCAAAGTGTAGGGGAGAATAGTTGTTTTATGCCTCAAAAAATGACTTGTAATAAAATGTGACAACTAATCTCATCTACGTTTTTCTCTGACCAAATGCTGACAAAGAAATTACCAAGAAAAAAACATCAACCATATATTGCCCGTTTTTATTTCTTATTTATTTTCAGTAAGGCACTATCAAGGGCTGCTATGTGAATGTCAGCCCACTCCCACGCCGCTGACTATTCCGGTAACTCCCCTTTGGTTAGCAGAGGGCTAAACATAACGTAACATACAAATCTAAATCGTACACCCATGCGTTTCTAATTTAGCACGGTGTCTCAGCGTTCCTGCTCTTGTCGTTATTTAAATATTTCACTTCGGGTTGTATTAAGTGGAGGCAGGCCGCAGAGTGCCTGAAGCCTTCTTATCATCCCTCAATCAGTCATCCAGCCTTCATTAAAGCGGTGCGTTGTGATGGCTGCGGTGTGCAGGACTGTGTGTTGGAAGTTGGAGGCAGTCTCTCATTGAGATCCATCAGGGATAGGATTGATCAATTCATCAAGGCCCTCAAAGCTGAACGGCATAACGGGACAGAGCCATGAATCCCCATTGGTTGTTTTATCATGAGTGTGGAAATACAAGTATGACATGGATACAGTATAGAGTAACGAAATATACATTGTGTTTAATATCAGATGTTTGGCATGCACAATAGTTGTGTTGTATTCGATTATTCAGTACATTATCCACACGTTGTAATGCGTAGCTTTTGGGCCAACTCGTGATAGAACATAAGGATTTTCTAGGCTGTACATCGCTCTCTGTGTCCAAGGAGCAGATTTTCCTGGTAATTCTCTCTTTGAAACAAGGGGGAATTACTGGCTTAAAAACTCAGTTGATGGCAAATGTGTGCATCTTTTTCTTGTTTCGTGGCATTGAGTATAGTAATGATAACACTTTGGTCCTAAGTTATCATAAGCATGTCTTTAAAGAGCAGGTAGTTATGCCTCTGCTCAAAGATGCCCACAGGTTAGGTGGTCGACATTTGTGGAACCTATAACACGACGCATCAAACAATGTCTTTTTTTCTATTGTAACACATTTACCGTTTCAACTCTTCACACACATCACACAGGGTTGACGTCCTTCTAAACATCCTTTCTCTCGCTCTCTCACACACACACGCATGCATATGAGAAAGAAAGCACGAGAAAGCGGTGCACAGAATTGCAGAGAGCTCGACCCATTTAATGTAAGTCTAGAACCAGCTGCACATCTAACATCGACAAAGATGACGAATATGCCATAAAGTACAAAACAGAAAAGCGAAACAAAACTAAAAATTCTTCATAACCTCAACAAAAAGCTAAAAACTAAAACATGGCTCAAAAAACTGTAAAGAGCAAAAATAAAAACAAAGAAAACTAAGGCATATCCTGATGCGTTTAAGAAGTGCTTCTAACAGGGGCACCATGTTGACGAGCGGCCGTCAGCGAGCTATAGGATCATGACGGGCATGTTCCTGTACTCCAGGTAGTCGATGAGTCTCCGGGGCATCGCCAGCTGGTCCACGCACTGGATCCGGTCGGCCTTCTTTAGCTGTCCCCGGATGGCCAGTCGACACTGGGAGGCCAGAGACTTGGGAGTTCCTACGAGGGGGAGGGAGAGAAAGTGATCGACGGATGATTACAAATCCAAAGTCGAGCCCTTGATTACAAATCTGATAGTGCTTTACATTCAATTTGCATAGTTCGTCACGCCTCTAAAAGGGGCAAGGAGAAACTCCCCAGATCGAAAAGGTAATGAAACCGTGAGAAGGAACGCTGACACAATGGCATAGTGGTTAGCACACCTTCATTGAAAGATAAGGTCCTTTGTTCAAACCCCTGGGAGCAGGGGGGAGTTTGTATACATGTTCACCCCATGTTAACGTGGGTTTTCCTCCCACCTTAAAAAAGAGATTCATGTTAGGTAAATACTGCTGCCGATGCCCTTGACCTAGGCAGTAGTCCTGGGGTTGGTCCCCAGGCGCTCGACTGTGTAGCTGCCCTCATAGTGATGCATCTAAAATATTATAAAGGTAGAGGGATCCTTCCTCTCAGGGATGGTTACTATTGCTGATTCATTTAGAAATACTTGCTAAATGGGTCAGACATTGAATGTTATGAGCATAAAACTAGGTAATAAAACAAAGGTTAAGTAAGAATAAGTGATAAGGGAAAAGTAGATGCGTTTGAAGTAACCCTTTGTAAAATACCTCACCTGACATTCCCTATCATTGGATTACATTAATTGCTGCCTCTACATTTTGATTTGTCCTTTTAAAAGTGTCAGCAAATGTTGCCTTTCCACCACCAACTCCCGTATTGTTGAGTTTTTCCTGCGATTTAATCTCTGCGGTCCAAGTCAGGTGATTAACTATGTAGAACATAAACGTTGTGTGAACTGCTAACAAAAGATCTTCACTGTTTGCCCACTGAGGAAATGAAACTGCCATGAATGGGGTGTGTGCGATCAGCTGATATGGCAACAACAACACAAAAAAAAACGGGGAGGGGAAAGTTAAGAATTCCCCTGGCAGAAACGAGAGCTGCAGATGTCGTTTAAGGCCGCTGGATCAGCAATAGCAGGTAATAAAGATAATACTACTACGGGATAAGATGATAGCAAAGCTACACCCGGTCGGATGAGCGCATTACCTTGACACAATCAACACATGACTATGATTGTGTCGGTGTGATGAAATCCAATGAAAGCCCAACACAGAGCCAGTCTCTGTGTCTGCACTAGGAGTCTGCGAGACCAGTTTAGACTTTTTTTCAGCTAACTTTGCGCACAGAAGACGGGGCCTCACCTCTCTCCCGCAGCAGCAGCTCCACCGCCTCGTTCTGCTTGGTGGACTTCTCGATGATCAGCGTGGGCAGGTACACGTTGGCGCCGAAGTCGATGAGCAGCCTCACGTACTCCACGCCGCAGCCGTGCCGCAGGCACATCTCCAGCACCGTCTTGGGCTGCTTGATGCGGCTCAGCAGCCCGCCGTCGGTGCAGTTATAGTCCGGGTCGGCGCCGAACGCCAGCAGCACCTTGAAGCACTCCATGTGTCCGTACACGGCCGACAGGTAGAGCGGCCCGCTGGACACGCTCGCCCCCGAGCTCCACAGCAGCACCTTGGAGCGCGAGTTGACCTCGGCGCCGTGGCACAGCAGCTCGCGCAGGACCACGGCGTCGCCCTCCCGGGCGGCGGTCAGCACCGGCGAGCAGTTGTTGGCCATGCTGCCGTTGGGGTCGGCGCCGGCCTTGAGCAGCGCAAGCACGCACTCCAGGTACTTGCCGCACACGGCCGTGAAGAGCGGCGTCTGCGCCTTGACGTCCACGCAGTCGACGTGGGCGCTGTGGGCCAGCAGCACCTGCAGGCAGCGCAGGTGGCCCTTGGAGGCGGCCATGCGGAGAGGCGTGCCGGCGATGCCCCAGCCGCCGCGGCAGTTGATGACCCTCTTGTAGATCTCTTGGCTGAGCATCTCGTCGAGGAGCAGGGCATCGTCTTGGGCGACGGCCTGGCGAAGCTGCTGGATCTCACGGCTGCTCTCTTCCTCCACAGAGGTCTTGAGTCGGAGCATAGGACCACCTGCGTTTGCGAGGCAGATGCAGTGAGGGCATGAGCAGGACGTTTTACATCCCGGGAATCCCGTATGGGTGGATTAGCCGAGAAGTTAATAAATAATTATGGAAATAATCACATTTGATTTAAAAAAAAAATAAAAATATTTAGCGATTCATCATTTCACAGAGGTTTATATTTGAATTGAACCGCAACGTTAACCATCAAATGTTTGATCAAAATTACAAAATGATTGTTCATTAACAATTACAGATTTGAATACTTTTCTGTTGATCGACTTGTTGCAGCGGTACATTGGATCACATTAGTTCAGATCAACTGAATGGGTTGGTTACCGATGCTTAAGAATCTCACACAACCTCACAGAGACATCACAGGCCGAGAGGGCATTATCATTCTTTAGTCCACAACACATAAAAGTTGAGATTAAAAATTAAGAACGTGACAGTGATTTCCTAAACACTCCTTAATCATTATTATATATTATATTTTATTGTATGCATAATGCAAATAGTATATACATATTAGAGCTCTCAAAGCACTTTTCAAATGGATAAATATACTATGCCATGGATGACTTGCAATGTTCCAGTCGGCTATAATGTTTTCCTTCATTCTGTTTGGGAACGGGTTGGACCTAACCTTCATATCCGTCCCTCGATTGTTATGAGGCATGCAATTATTGTCATTTAAATCATTTTCTTGATCAGGTTTCTGTGATCGTCCGTTCTGATTAATGACCCCAGTAGAAAGAAAAGGATTTGGGCTCAACTAAAAGGACGTTAGTTTCATGCGGAAAACAGCCTGGTGTGAGGCTTTTTGAATACAGCTTTTGTATTCTCCTTCCAGTTTAAGGGCCTCGTCTACAATCAATCACCAACCACACTTTGGTTTTACTAATGTTCATATGCAGTAAGTTACCCTCAGTGTCCTTCCTATAAATAAAACGGCGCCAGGTAATAGTTAGCGACAAGACCCCTTACGATGTATAAAGTAAACAAAAATAAATATAAATGTTCCCTGGGGGGGCAGTTTTGTTATCAGCATGATCCAGGCATCCCTATTCACTTTGTCATACTGAGGCCTGGAGATAATGTAATGCCATCACCCGGGCGATGGTGAAACTATACATTTAGATTAACATTAGTTAATCGCCATACGGTGCGGATTGGGGAACACCAAAACAACAAGCAGTAACATCAAACCATACACACTGTGTCATATCACACGGTGACACCGTTTGTATTCACGAATAATAACTTGCTTGCAAATCGCCTGCTTGCTTGCGATCTGCAGACACTTCTGAATACCTCTTGGATGTATGTCATCGACGTCCAAAATACAATCCGAGATTATTTACAGTAGGCCCGATCGGTATACCGAGATGAGGATGTGGGGATGACCAAAAAGAACACGTTGACCATTAAAAAAACAAAAACAAACCGATCACACATCGAGAGTAGTCAAAACGTCGCGTCGGTTTTGGGGAGTAAACATAATATCGATTAAAACTAGGGATGCATATGATTGTGTTTGTGTTTACCTCGGGAGATGTCGGTGTCAGCTGTCCCAGCGCCCCATAGCTCTGCAGATTACTGTACGATGACGCGTCTCTTCTTCTAGCACCCCACTACTGTAGTGACCATGGGACCGTTACTGCCATCTAGAGGCATGCTCTCTAAGTTCTTCAAATAATTACATATTTAGTAAATAATTACATTTGTTCACGTGTAATTTGAATTTCACATCCCTGCACGTAGACTACAATATTTCTGTTACATTATTCATAGTGCAATTATTTAAAATAGCATTGAAGAAGGTTCAGTTTCATCTTTCGTTTCTCAGATCATAAAGATTAGTTTTCCATTATGTTCTCAAAGACAGGTAGTTAGTTTATTTTTGAATTAAGTAAATACAGCAGCTACCTTAAATAACAAACAATCAATAAAGCATAAGTGTATCACTTGGTAATAGGAGTGATTCCACTCTAGGGCTTTATACTGTGGTTATTATGCTCCATATGTACACAAGGGGGCAGCAATCGTCCATGAAATGTACCAACTACCTTTACCTTAGCCTACCTCGAAGCTGTCGCTGCTCATGTTTCATTGAATTGGGATGCGGTGCTGTTGTGACTTGGCTGCAAACATTAATATAGATCAAACACGTCCCATTAACAAATTCATGCTACAGTTGATGATCCTCCCTGCTTTTATCTGTTGGATGAATCCGTTAAGATAGTGTCCTCAAGAGTACACACACACACACACACACACACACACACACACACACACACACACACACACACACACACACACACACACACACACACACACACACACACACACACACACACACACACACACACACACACACACACACAATAACAATAGTCGTCTTGTATTTATTTAGAAAGGGGATCATCCATGTCTATAATAGTGAAGGTGTGGTGGTTGTTAACTAAAGTCAATATTTGCCTGGCTCACAGGGCAGTCCTCAGTGTATGATTAAATAGTATAACTAGACCTACCCTGGTAAATATTTAGTAGGTGGTGTCCTCTTCCTGCAAATGCCCAGTATCTTCTAGGCGTCATACCAGGAATATGTAAGATTATTTCAGCTATTGGATGATTGTTGCAATCAAACAGAGATTCTGCAGTTCCATCCGAAATGGAGTCTGAGTGCTGCATTGTATTTGAATTCAGCTATAAATGTAGCCATAGTTTCTTGTTGACATTCTCACTCTATGATACATAGATATTTCTCATGATTCTCTCCTGTGTCTGCTGATTCAGATAGCTGTATGTCTGGTCGTCATGCCCTTATCACTTTCCAACCCCATGTGCTTTTCACATATATATTAGGCCTATTTAACCCTGCCGCTCCTCACTGTCCAGCTGTACTCATCCTGTTTCCTGTGCCCTCTGTAATCTCTCTTATCCCCGCTCCTCTTCTTGTCTTTATCTTTCTCACATCTCCCCCATTCTCCTCTCCTCTCCTGCCCTCTCCCTCCCCTTAATTTAAGTGAACCGCTCTCCTTCCTGTCCTCTCCTCTCTTCCTCTCCTCCTGCCTCCTTCCCGCTCTTCCTCTCCTCCTTTCTCCCCTTGTCTCCTTTCTGGTCCCCTCCTCTTTTCCTCTCCTTTCCTCTCCTCTCTTCCTCTCTTGTCTCTTCATCTCTCCCGTCACCACGGTTCCTTTCCTCCTCTCCTTTCCTCCTCTCCTTCTGTCTCCTCCTCCCCTCTCCAGGGGATCTAGCCGTCTTCTCTCTATCCATCCGGAACATTCCCTGGACCGTGCCCAGTGCCCTGCAGCTGGTCTCCATTCAGTCTCTCTCTCTCTCTCTCCCTCTTGTTCTCGCTCCCGAACTTAACCCTGTGCTCTCCTCAGCATCCCCCCCCCCCCCCCCCCAGCCCTCTCCCCCATCTTCCCCCAGTGCACCTCCTTTGGAAAGACCCCGCACCCCAGCACCTCATGTGTTCAGGGGAGGAGGGAGTCCTTTGGGGAGATATTTGACGAGCTTGTGGCTGTATCGGGCCTGCAAAAAGCTGAGGTTTGTGGATAATAAATAAATGCCTTATTTTTACATTTTCCTTTTTTTAGTGGGGGGCGGGTTGGCGAATGCAAGACAAGTCAGAAGAGAGGGGGAACAGAACTCGGGGGTGGGTGGGGGGAGGAAAGATGTTTCCAATTGGAGAGAGAGAGAGAGAGAGAGAGAGAGAGAGAGTCGGTAATTAACCCCCTCTTCCTTCCAAAACAAAAACACACTCCTGAAACATGTGTGAGAAAGGGGATAGGGCAGGGGCTTGATTGATCTTTGGCTGGTGCTGTGTGTGGGGGGGTATTTGTGTGTGTGTGTTTGCTCCCCCACGTGCGAGTGTGTGTGGTATGTGTTGTGCAAGATCATGAACAACAGTTGCGGTTGAATCTGTCGTTTCTGTGTCGGTGTGTGGATCTTTGTAATATCAAACCACTGTAAAAGCACACACATTTGAAACTACACACAAATGTGCACACACACACACACGCACACACGCACACACGCACACACACATAGAAAACAACCGACCTGAACCAACCCACGTACACAACTGCACAGAAGCAGCAAACACACACACACACACACACACACACACACACACACACACACACACACACACACACACACACACACACACCCTCACACACACACCCTCACACACACAATGCCACACCTTCTAATTGGGATGGATGGATCTCATTATGAAAAAGAGAGAGAGAACATAATAGAGGGAAGGGTTGAAAGAGGGAGATTACACAGCGGTAAAATAAACATTAAAGCAACCCCTCACTTCACACTTGCAACACACACGCACACACACACACACGCAACCATACACATACATACACATACATACTGGACACCACCAATGTAAATAATTTGCAGGTGTTGCGTTGTCTCAGATGTTTGTCGTCCAAACTCAATTTTACTCCTAACTCCCCTCTCCACCTCTCACCCCTTAATCTATGGCCATCCACTGGACGCGCCCTTGGGGGTCAACAGCCTTGGTCAGTTTCCCCTTGGTCTCCCATCACTAACGTCACCTCTCTAATAGGACCTTATAGGCGTGTTTGCAATGGCGTCTTTACACCAGCCCAAAACAACACTGGTCTCTGTGGCTGTCAGGGCTGCATTGTGAAACAGGCTTCAACCTCTGGGGACGACAATAGCCGAATGTTGAACGTGTCAAGCATTTGGTCATAGTTAAAGTGTTTGTGGTGTTTTTGAGAAACAACACAGAGTGAAAGTACCGTGGATTTTGATTTCTTGGAATAATGGCAATAAAGTCTGATACATAACAAGTATATAACAGCCGAGTTAAAAAAAAGCTAACATGGAACAAAAGTGACGGAAGGGCAGTTAATCTCCGTCAGCATAATTTAATAGTGTTTTTCTTTCTTATTTTGAGTTTTATTATGTGATGATCTGTCTGGCCTTTACATACTGACTAGAGTGGAGTGAAACACAAACTAAACTTTCAATCATAAAGAATATCGTTTTTCACTGAACTATGATCACCCTTTCACACTTTAAAATGGTTATATTGGCCTAATATACGCAACACAGTTCTTTGTATAAACCAATGATGATTACATCTTTCACAATTCGATCAACTTTGGGGTTCCGTGGCTTCCAACTAAATGTAGATAAATATTATACATTTTTATTTAATGTGATAATTATAATATTTTTGTACTTATATTGTCCAGTATTGAGAAGCATACAGGTGTTTCCTGAGTCACCTGCTCAGTGTTCACCTAGTTGATGTCATTACAGATGGAAATAATCATAGGGAATGAGAAAAAAACATTTGCATATAGTTGCATTTGTAGACAGAGTCAAATTTGTTATATAATATTGAAACCTGCGATGGTGATGTAATATACAACCACATATTGTGAAGTTACAGGCCTCTCGATCTTGTGTGTGTGCTTGTCTTCGTACATTCCTGTATCCTTTGCTGCAGTGTGTAGCTCTGGGAAGATTGTTAAAAAGTATTAGCAATGTTCTATTTTACTGTTAAAGTGCACTGTGTTTATGTTAATATGATGCTCTTGAGGATGGGGAGTTGTAGTTTAGGGCTCACCAGGATGTCTATTGAGTTAATGGTGATTGTATTTCTTGTCATGAGAGTGAGATTAAATCTCTCACTGTCACAAACGCCTTGGCTCGAAGGCGTAGCACATAGGGAGACAGACACCGTCAGTTAACGTTCATTACAATAATCTGTATTTATTCACAGGTATTTCCATAAGTCAGCATAGAAGACACACACACACACACTCACACAGTTGGATCTGATTATTTTGGGGATTCATTGCAGGTGGCTTAAGTAACACAACCAGATCCCGGGTTTTGGAGGGTTCCGAGCATTGCGAAACAGGAAGCATGACCCGTCTAACAGGCTGTCTCTGAGTTACGTAGGTGTCTCCAGGAAGCATCCCACGTTCCCTTTCTAAAAAGGCCAAAACACAAATCCAACAAGTATGACCACACGTTTGCTGAGGTTTATGTCATCTTTTAATATCAATGTTTATCACGATTTCCAGTTCATATCAGAATCAGAATCTGAATATTTGTATATTTGTTAGCAAATTTGAATGTACAAGGAAACCGACAAGGTTGGTGCATAGAAGTCCAAAAGCAGCACGATATAGGAAAAACATCAAGCAGAACCAGGGAATGTTCAAAGATATGAAATATCAATAATCACACACTTATACTATACTAATAACTTGAAGTTAAAAATGATATAGGCTGTTAATGGCTAAGAGGCATTGAGAGGTCTATGACATGTTTATGAGTCAAGTACACTATAACAACACACAACGACAATATGAATAGTCGAGTGTGGGTCTATAGTCAGACCCAGGCCATTATACAATCTAGACCCGAGAGTCTAGAGTGTATAATGGCCTGGGTGTAGACTCTAGACCCAGGCCACTATACACTCTAGACCCTAGAGTCTAGACTCTAGAGAGTGTATAATGGCCTGGGTGTAGACTCTAGACCCAGGCCACTATACACTCTAGACCCTAGAGTCTAGACTCTAGAGAGTGTATAATGGCCTGGGTGTAGACTCTAGACCCAGGCCATTATACACTCTCTAGAGTCTAGACCCTAGAGTCTAGAGTGTATAGTGGCCTGGGTCTGACTATAGACCCAGGCCACTATACACTCTAGACCCTGGAGTGTTTAGCATGGCATGGCTGTTTGGCTGATTGGTTGCTTTGAGGCTCCTTTGAGGCTCCTTTGAACATGTGTCTTGCAAATCACTGTGGTGGAAGCGGGTTTGGTCAACTCTGACTTGTCTCACCACGTACGCACAAACGCTGTCTCTCTGTCTCCCCATCTCATTCCTCTCTCACTATCTAATAGACACACACAATTTCATGAGTATTTCACAGGATTTCATTGTTTCCTTATTTCAAAAATAAAGGCCACATTGGCTTTTTTTCACGTAAAGTTCCTGAAAATAGACTACTTTGAGGTCTAGTTTCTCTTCCTGTCGTTTACCAAAGTTCATTGCCTCTTGTGTCTTGGCTGCAATCTCAGAATCTTTTCCCCAAAAAATAATTGGCCATCACACTGTTATAGCTGTGATCAAATTTGAGAGGTTTTCCTATCTGCAGAGTGGGTTGTGTTAACTATAGCTTAAATATGGAAGCCATGTTTCTCACCTCACCTCTGGGCATTTGTGTAATGCTGACTCATCCAATCAATCAATGTTATTTCATTATAATATTATTGGTCATATCCATGCAAGAGAAGTCTCTGCTGGTGTTGCAGTATCATCAGGCAATCGTCCAAGGGGCAGATGCTCTCTTCTCTGTGTTCAGGGGGTCCTGTTGTGTATGAAAGGTTGGAGGGCAAGGGATTAATCTCCCCTCCGACGGATCGATGATCTCTTGAGAGCCCACCGAGATGAATCGCAGTAGGTGATTGTGTCTGAGAGGCTTTTCGTTTTCCATTTCTGTCCGTTTGAGAATGAGTTTCTCCATGAGTTATTTTCAATATTGTCGGGGGTTGAGGGATCTTGATAATGGATGTTGCCAGCATATTTTATAATAAAATAAAACACAAGCGTGGAGTGAGTCTGAATTTATGGATTGCCAAAGTGTTGCCAAGAAACCTGAGTACAGAGCGCTACGGGACAGAACTCTTTATTCTTCAGATAAAAACACATAAATGGTTGAAGACCTTGGTCTGCTGCTGGTCAAGGAGAGGCCTACCGTACCACACTGAGGTGTTGCCTGTCCATCTCTGTACAATATACACCACAAGAGAGACCTACTGTACCACACTAAAGATGTTACCTGTCCATCTCTCTAGGACCACAGGAGAGACCTACTGTACCACACTAAAGGTGTTGAGATCCCATCTCTGTACAACAGGGACCACAGGAGAGACCTACTGTACCACACTAAAGGTGTTGAGATCCCATCTCTGTACAACAGGGACCACAGGAGGGACATACCGTACCACACTAAAGGTGTTGAGTTCCGATTAGGGATGGGCAAAACGATTATTTTCAGGGAATCATTTCTTTCAGTTCCGTTCACTATCACGATTCGTTCGTTTGATTCGTTCGTTTGATCGTTCGTTATGTCAGATTACGTCATTTGACAGGGAATCTCACAGGTGTCCACCCCCCCCCCGCTTATAAGCATTGGGTACGCCCGCCAATTAAGGCTTTTTCACAGCCTGCCCTACCATAAGGGTACTGTCGGTGGTTGAAACGCCAGCCGTAATTGAGCTGCGCCAAGCCGCACCAAATCAAATCGCACCGCGGGGTGGAAACGAGGGGGAATAAAACTGAAACTAAAAAAAGTTTTCAGTCAACGGTGCGCTCGGAAAACTAAAAAAGCTAATTTCTGCAGCATTGGACTGTACGACACAGTTCGATAATTTCCATGGTAGGTAAAACAATACTTTATTAAAGCATGCAATTGTGTTGTAAAACACAATAAAAAGAAAACGTATAAAATGCTTGCATGATATTGAAGTCTACAGCGATTGTTTACCCATTTGCCATTGCAACATGATTGCTACCTGCTGTAGTACTCTCATTGGCTGAATCTTTTAGAACGTTTTAAACTCAATCAATATAAGGTCGTGGGGAGACGAGCTCTGTTCGTTTGTATATTTTATTTATGTGAACATATTTTTGTCTTATGTAAAAAAAAAAAAAAGAATCAAAAAATCAGTTCTCTTGCTTTGGGAATCAGTTCTCGTCGTTCACCTTCGGGATTTTGTTCGATTTTGACCGAATCATCCCTAGTTCCCATCTCTGAACAGTGACCAACACGCTGAACAGAGCTGACTAGAAATAATTGTTGAACACGCACCGAATAGACCGTATTTGCATTGGTGTATGTAAAAAAAAAAAAAGATGAGTGATTTACTAATTCATTTATGTGAATCTATGAGTGCAATATCCTGCAATCCACCTCACCCCTCAACCTGAGTACTATTGGCATAAATCCTGTTGTAACCGAGGCCCTATGTCCCTTACACGTGCTCTCACGGTTTGTACATGGCCATGTTATGTCCCCGTACATATGCTTTTTTCCCTCTGCCATAACCCAGTAAGTACATTGAACTTAACTCAATTACATTAATTACATGGAACTAAAAACAGGCTGGCTAAACACAGAGAAAAGGAAGTCCTTCTGAGAGTATTTATGAAGGCAAACCTTGCGGGTAGGTCTGTTCTGGCCAGGGTTGATTCCCTCATTGTGTAATAGAGACACGCTGCAGCCAAACCAGTGCAGAAAATAGAAATATTATGTTAAACACAACCAGTTATGGGAGTGGAAGAATGAATGGGAGGGCAAGATTGGCGCCTGTGTGTGTGTGTGTGTGTGTGTGTGTGTGTGTGTGTGTGTGTGTGTGTGTGTGTGTGTGTGTGTGTGTGTGTGTGTGTGTGTGTGTGTGTGTGTGTGTGTGTGTGTGTGTGTGTTACTGACGTGTATTATTAAGTGTCGCAAGGCTGCCACATCTCGTCAGTGTGATTTTGATGCCGGTTGCAAGTTTGACGCCAGTCGGAAGGAGAGCCGGGGACTAGAGGTCTATGGGAATAGAGAGGGAGAGAGAGAAGAGAGAAACTCAAACAAAGTGGGTTGGCGTGAAGGAGGGGGAGAGAGAGGGGGAGAAAGGAGAGATCCAATCAAATTTCAGAGAGAGATCAATTGTCTCTCGCCTCTTAATGATCATGGTCAGACAATTTTGACAGGGCTTTCCCCAACCTTTGCACACTTTTGTGTTTAACTCAGAAATATCACTGTGATGATGTTGCAAATTCCTGTGATTGTTGATGCCACGTTGTGTTGTGCCCAGATGTCTCGTGGTCAAACAAGAACTAAGCCAAACCCTAACCAGCTGACTGAACTGAAACTGTGGCTACAGCGGCCATTAGACTCTCTGACATATTTAATTTACCAATCGTTACCCTTCCACTTCACCCCAGCTCTCTACCCTTCCTCACCCTTAAGCCATCGCGGTCGGATCAAAATGTGCTAATTCAACAACCCCACTCTCCCGTCATTATATTTGTCTCTCATATTTCTTCTGTATTAATATCTCCCATCTAGCATAGCTTATCCGAACGCAAAGCTTTTAGCCGCATGCGCTGGCCAAACAAATAAAGCCATTGCGGTCAATTAGGCGAAGCGGTAGAATGAACAACGTATCCTTGGCTTTGGATTCAGTATCAGAGTGATACTGTGTTTATTTGAGTTGGAGGACTGCGATCTGCAAGGGGCTCAGCTACACACAAGATCTGCCCATCAGGGGGGTTGGGTAAGGCTACTCGGACGTTTTAACTTGTTTAGCTTTTTGTTTAATGTGTGAAAATTGCGAAACCTTCTCATTAAGTGCTGCGGTTGGATCGGTTAGTTGGACGTGAGGACTTTCTAGTTTCATGACAATGATATTGTTCCACAGACCACAATACACAGTAGCATTCAACTATTTCAGATCCAACGGGTGATGAGAATCAGCTGAGGTACTTCAGAATTAGCATCGTGTTTAGCCTGTCCCCAGGAGTAGTCTGGCTCTGAGCAGGCAAATGCAATTCTTTTAACCTTTTTTATTCAAGAAAACATTTTGAGAAACAAATTGATGATAGGGTGCTCTAGGATTCCTTCAGGTAAAGTGCTGAACTGCTAGCTGCTACACCTATCCTTCGAAGAGGTTGAACCTATCCTGTGTAGTGGCTACAACTATCCTTTGCAGCGGCTACACCTTTCCAATGTCCTGTCTTCTGTCTGTTTGTAAAATCAAATATGTGATGGCGCATCCAAATCATATGTTTCACTCAGTCCTCCTCCTCCTCCTACTCCTCCTATCCTTGACTCCATCTTGGTTGTCTGGCGAGCAGCTGTGTTGCGACATTTTGTCACTGGTCACGTAACAACAGCGGGATGCTGGTTCCCAGGTTGCTAAAGATGTCGATGTTATGTAGAGCGCTCTTTCATTGCCCCCCCCCCCTCTTCCTCCTCCTGCCCCAGATCTCTTTAGCTGCCTTCCAACAACAGACTGCACCAGGGCGGCCAAGCTGGTCCGCGGCCCGCCTCTCAGGCCGCAGGAACCACACCGACACATATGAGATATGTTTTTTAGTCCACACACAGTTTCGTTTTTTCTTGAGTGGGGGAGGGGGGCTGGAATACAAACCCGTTATTACAATCCGATTTGGAGAAGCGTTACACAAAGATGAATAATAATTTTTACTAGTGTGAGGATCTGTTGCCATAGTTATGGGCTAGCGTTAAGCGTAGCTGTGTAAACATTGTGGTCTGGGTTTTTCTTTTAGTAGGAGAGAAGTGGCATTGTCGTGGTGTCTGCCTGTGTCTGTCTTTGTGCGTGGGTGTGGGTGTGTGTGTGTGTGTGTGGTTGTGTGTGTGTGTGCGTTTATGATGAATGATTCTATGATTTTCCATGTTTGTGTGTGAGTATGCATGTCTTGCATTTGTGAGTGTGTTTTTTCATGTGTGCGTGAGAGAGTGCTTGAGAGTTTACTTATGTGTGTGCAGTTAAGTGTGTGTGTGTGTGTCTGTATGTTTGTGTGCGTGTGTGGTTGTGTGTGTGTTGGTTTGTGTGTCATGTGATAATCTGTGTGTGCCTGTGTTTGTGTGTGACGCCTGCTCTTTGAATGCATGCACGTGTGTTTGTGTGTGTGTGTGTGTGTTTGTGTGTGTGTGTGTATGTGTGTCAAAGCAAAAACGCCCACCCTGTCTCCTCAACCCACACTCTCTAGATAAAACCTTTTCCCAGCACATTCCCATATTTCCTAACGTCCAAGGAATTGTATTTATCTTGGAGATAGCATAGCGACCATAGATTCTGGAGGGACCGGAAGGTGCAAGTGCAATTCCCACATTGTTCTGGATCTTGCTTCTTATCACCGGGGGAAACGCATGTTCATTCAGGAACAAAAGTGAGCTCATGTTAGTTTTGTGACTGCAATATTTGGACGCTATAAACATTTAGGGAAACATG
Organism: Gadus chalcogrammus; assembly: GCF_026213295.1. NCBI lineage: Eukaryota > Metazoa > Chordata > Actinopteri > Gadiformes > Gadidae > Gadus > Gadus chalcogrammus. Next base: position 13,314,201 of record NC_079429.1, read on the forward strand.
GGGACCCAGTTGGGGAACATCTGTGAAAGTGTTTTAGTTTTGTGTTCTGCAGTTAACTCATTGCTAGGGTTAGGGGAAGGGTTAGCTAACCCTTGACCAAATCACTTTATGTCTATATTATATAATAGGTAGTGTTCTTATCTATGGCATGCCCACGCACACATACTCATGCAAGCACACACGTGCATACCACCCCCCCCCCCCACACTCCTCTCACACATGCACACTTGCTTACTGTCCCCTCCCACACACACACACACAAAAACACACACATCCCAACCCCTCCTCTCCTCTCCCACCCACCACACACACACCCCTTCCCAAACACAGGCACTGACCAAATGCTACACAGTGTTGGTGTGTGTTTAGTTTTGTAAACGCGGTCAGCCATTGAGTGAGGACAAATATGTGTGCACAGGACAAGGCACTCCATCTCTCCTCGTATCTCGCCCCCTCTAGCCCGCGTCCTCCACTCTGAGTCCAACGCCTCCCCTACTGTTACAGGGGACGTTGAGTGATTGACAGTTGAGTGGATAACCATAGAGGAATCCTCAGAATGGGGACGACATGCACAGCAGTACACACACGAAGGTACGAATGTTACAATCACAAAGGCACATACATTCGCATTTACAGTCAGACAAATACCATGCACAGTCAAGATAACACACAGACATGCACACACACACACACACACACACACACACACACACACACACACACACACACAAGCATGTCCGAATCAAACATACACACACACATACCCAAGACATACACACACCCACACAAGCGTGAAGAATCTGAACGACGCACACGCATGCACGCACACACATTTCACACATTACAATTGGGTGGAATTGGCGGGGAGAGTTTAACATGCCTGTGGCCCCAGGGCCCATCGGAGCAGCGCCCAGAAAGACAAACAGCAGCGAGGGAATGGAGACGTATGTGAGTGATCGAACAGCACCAGAGACGTGCGGTGTAAATAAGAGAGCTGGGATTATGACATGAAACCACAGATATGTGGTTCCACCGAACTCTGTCGGGGGAAAACTGCCCTACGGTTCGGGTCTGCCGATCGTCTCGTTTGACTTGCCCCAGGCAAACTTTGTTTCCAATGGAGTTTATTTCTTTACGAAATGAGACTTATTAATTCTGTTTTTTTGCTGCCCTCAGCGTTACAGTATGTGCCATGAGTGTGTTGTATTCAGTGTCCAGAACACATCTGTAGATTAAGATATATTTGGGAATGACAATTGACATTTGGGCGTGCAGCAGAGAGCTTGATTCAAAGTGAAATTTAGTGGTTTTACAGATGCAGGTCATTAAGGAACAGGTATAGGGTCATGTTCATCATGTCATATGTACAGTATTTAGTTGACGATGCACTTACTAAAGTAAAAAGATGTTAACCTGGTAGTTTAAAGTGGTTGCGTATGAAGCCATACGTGTTTGCGATCAAACCGTATAGAGAGAGGTTGACAGAAAGAAAGAGAAGTCAGAGGAAAGAAAACAAATTGGAAGCGAAGGGAGTGCTGAGTGATGAGAAACATCTCATATCATACGCTCTCTCTCTCTCTCTCTCTCTCTCTCTCTCTCTCTTCTCTCTTCTCTCTCTCTCTCTGTCCCCACATCTGACACCACAGTCTCAGGCTCATAGAGTAGCGCTGGAATCAGTCCTGGATCATCCGTAACCATGGTAACCGGGCTAAACACAACTCTGACAAAACCACTAATTTATAGCAGAGTTCAAACTGCTGCAACGTACACACAAACACACACACAAAAACACACACACACACACACACACACACACACACACACACACACACACACACACACACACACACACACACACACACACACACACACACACACACACACACACACATAAAACAGCAGTACAGCCCCATGTTAGATAAACATACACTGCCATGCCAAATGAACACACACGCACACACCCCCACACACACACACACACACACACACACACACACACACACACACACACACACACACACACACACACACACACACACACACACACACACACACACACACACACACACACACATCACAATGCTAAAGACGCATTATCCCCAAAAATGCATGTACACCAAAAAGGGGAATTCTGTTTAATAGACTTGCAAGCACACACACACACACACACACACACACACACACACACACACACACAGACACAGACACAGACACAGACAGACACAGACACAGACACACACACAGACACACACACAGACACACACACAGACACACAAAGTGTGGAGAAGGAGATGCTGTGTGTACACAGGAGTATAACACAGGTGACCGCTCTCTCTGTGTGGTGCGATTGGACTGCTGTGTGCATGTATGTCCGTGTGAGTGTGTGTGCATGCATATGTTTCTATGTTTGTTTGCATGTTCAGGGGCGGTAAACAGACCGAGGGAGAAAAGGGGAGAGGAAGGAGAAATGTTTATTCTCATATTTGAGAATGTAGTTTTCTTTGTAACTCTATTACTGTGGCTGTCTGTTGGCGTTTCTGTGTATGCATATGCATACATATGTTTGTGTATTTGTCGTTGTATACATGTGTTGGTGTGCACATGCACAGATGAGTATGCATGTGTGTGCAGGGGTGTGTGTAAGTGTGCATGTTTGTGGCCATGTGGTCTCGTTTAACCCTTTCTCTCGAGTGTGACACCATTTAACCTGCAGGACGGAGTAGGACTCCAACTAAAACCCCACTTCCTGTGCACACAGCTGCAGGGGGGGGGGGGGGGGGGATGCAAATGCAAACACAATCTTCACGTGCTTACAAGGCTGCCACATTGTTGTGCTCCACTTGTGTTAGACTTGTGGATGCGCAGCTTTGCAACGAAACTCGCAGAATAAACTCCTAAAACATGACATGGAAAAGGATAATTATAAGGTCCCTGTTCCCTAACATTAGCTTAGAGATGGATATTTTAAAGATAGCCTTTATAATGTTCGATCATAACATCAGATTGTTCTTTAGGTGTCTCATTAGTTTGTGGTGAGTGGTTTGTAAGGGTGCGTTGTGGTCAGCTAACGGCATGGTCAGAGTCTCATCACCGGTTCCTCCATTGGCCAGGGTTTTGTGAGCTAAAATAACCCTGTCTACTCCTAACAGCTCAAAAATACATATACTGTGGCGCCCACGATCGCAGTGTTCCTTGTTCCGCAAAGGGTCCTCGGAGGGTTCGGACTGTCGTTAGTTGGACCTTTGGCCCCCTCCTGGGTCCTTTGCGACCCCGACTCCATTATGCATGATTTGGTGGACTCCAGCATCGCCACCGCCACTGAGATGCTGATCGTGTTGGGTTGGTTGGTGTTTTGTGTGTGTGTGGTGTGTGTGTGGTGTGTTTAAATAAAGGCCACTCTTGGGGTTGTATTGTGTATGGGTCACGAGAGTTACAAACTTATGTAACCCCAGCCCACATCTCTCCATTCCCGTGCTGCTCGTCACAATACGTTGGCAATTTATTTATTGTTTGCCGATTATAGAACAGCTCATGTGGCATCCGTCCTGAAATTTCTCTCTGGGCTCTCAGCGGTCTCAATCTTTCAAAGGAAACGCCAAGATTCCCCTGTGTTTCAGCACTTTATCGATGATTGTGGAGCTTTTACAAAGGAGGACAAGGCTTTTGAGGTCTGTAGAATCTAGTTCAATCTCAGTTTATCCAGTCTGTTTGCTTGCTTCCATGGCTGCAGCACGGCTGCGTTTTGTGTCCAAATTTCTTCAAATCTGGCAACACCGGCTACTCGGAGAATAGTGAATCACATCACACAGGGCAGAACTAAATTAAACGGACACAGAACGGACGTTTCAAAGGAGAATTGTTGTCTGTGAAAATAGTGTCACTAATTGGAATGCTTCTGATGACATCTGAATCGCTGACGATGACACATCATGGTAATTGAGTGATTAGGTATAGTACGGTTTATACATTAAGCCAATTTAACAAGAAAGCTAAAACAATAAAATCAGTCTTCCTAGAAAGTTATGCTACTAAGAAGACTCCCGGGCAGAATGAATCATCGTCTTATAACAGCAGTGGAGTGACATATCCCTTATGTCACTGTCCATGAAACAGGATCAGACAATGGTGTTGTGTCTGTGAGTTGTGTGCAAGTTTGCGTGATTATCTTTATCTTACTCTCTCTGTCTCTCTCTGGTCTCGCTCAGCCTCTTGTTCTCCGCCTCTGGTTACCACGGCCAATCGTCTCCCTGGGTTACATCCAAGTTAGCATAGGGTACGTGTGTGTGTGTGTGTATATATTAGTACATATATTATATTAGTCTTTAAAGCTTTTCAAATATACCTATGTCATATATACAGACGTATATAAAATCACATCTATTCATATATATCATATATGTGCACATATATAAGTATGTTCATATATTCATATTTCATATATATATACATGTCATATATACATTGTGTACGTATATACGTATGTAAGTATGTGTACTCCTGTGGTCTAAAACCCCTCATTTTTGGGAACTTCTTTACGACATTTGCAATGGCAAACACTTATGATTACACATCAAAGTTCCAGTGCCCCCTCCACCCTTGACACCACCCCCACGTCCCCCACACCCACCACCATCAGCACCACACCCACCATCAGACTTACACCATCACCACACCCACCACCACCACACCCATCCCCACAACACCACCCACACAACCACAACCACAAATACAAACACACACACACACTACCGCACGCACCCACTCCCACATATACACACATATACAAGCATGAAAGCTCGCACATTCACACACACACACACACACACACACACACACACACACACACACACACACACACACACACACACACACACACACACACACACACACACACACACACACGCGGGCAAATGTGGTTTCTCTGACATTACAGTTTGTATAGTGGCTTTTGCAGCATCACTATTTGATTGACCATTGATCCCAGTTGAAATGGGCCAAGAGAAAGAGAGAGAGTCACAGCTTGTAAAGTTAAGCTATTATTAAATCATTCTTGGCTTGAAACTCAATTGGAGAGAGAGAGAGAGAGAGAGAGAGAGAGAGAGAGAGAGAGAGAGAGAGAGAGAGAGAGAGAGAGAGAGAGAGAGAGAGAGAGAGAGAGAGAGAGAGAGAGAGAGAGAGAGAGAGAGAGAGAGAGAGAGAGAGAGAGAGAGAGAGAGATTTTTTGTAAATTTAAGACTTATTCCAAAACAACCATACCGAAACATCATCAAACTGCTGTTTAAAGTCCTTTTTTGTCTCGTCTTTTGTTCTGAAAAAGCCTTTATTCTCTCTCTCTCTCTCTCTCCCCTCAGTCCTCGTGCTGTGTCTCTCTCCCCTCTGTTAAACCTGTTTTCCTCATTGTGTCGTGTCATGATGAGTGCCACCCCCCTCACTTTGTCTCCCACTCAACCGGCCACAAGGCCAACCTGGCTGACCATTATGACCTCGGCTGTTAAGGGGGAAGTCCTAGGATTCCCGGAAAATTCTGTAAAGATATATATATATATAGTTAATGAAAACCCTTTTTTTAACTTTTTTTTTGTAATACACTTCTTGTTACAAACCTTATTAATACTTTACACTTTTATGATTATTCTTCTTGTTTCTTAATATAATTTCACTTCATGTTTGTATTATTACTCTTCCTACTTTGGTAATAAATTTGACTTGAGGAGGGCTTGGAACTCAATAATTGAATTTTCATTCATAGCATACACTGCTACTAAATAATTTAAACAGGAACTTGCAGTGCATTCTGTTAATTTGAATCTGAAGTCAACAATAACGTTTCTTTTTTACTTTGTTAGAATTATTTTGATGTTGTATTTGTTATTATAATGGCGCTAGAAATGTAAATGGCTAACATGAATGTTCATCCATGACCATGACAAGCCTATAACCTGCATGATGTCACCATCACTGGTCATATGGTTATAGGTCACAGTCATGGGTCACAGTCAGTAACCAATCAACCAGACGATGTGATTTCATGTCTGCACTATAAAACTCTTAAGACTGGGAGCAGGATATCAGCACAGTGACTCATCAAACAGGGTGGTGTGACCTTGTCTCCATGACAACTTCACATTAGGACAACATTGGGAAGTTCTGACTCTTATTTATGAATACGTTTAGTAATTTATTTTATTGGTCAAACTTAGAAAATGTAAATGCCTTTCTTTCTTTCTATTTCTGACTGTCTCTGTTTTGCTCCGTATCCTATAAAAAAACACACACACACACACACACACACACACACACACACACACACACACACACACACACACACACACACACACACACACACACACACACACACACACACACACACACACACACACACACACACACACACACACTCTATCCAGCCACATGCAATGCAGGGTGTGTCTGTGTTGGGCAGCGTTGAATCTGCAGGTTACACATTACGGTGTGTCATCTGCGTTGCTGATTGCTAGATGGATCATCCCCGCTCACATTAAAATCTCACACACACACACACACACACACACACACACACACACACACACACACACACACACACACACACACTCCTTAGCTGTTTGAGTGTGTATTTTTGCAAATTTGTGTATTTCGTTTTTTTCCACCGACTAGTTGTAAGCTAATGAGTGTGTGATTGCCTGCTTGTGTTCATATACGTGTGTGTGTTTGTTTTTGTGTGTAGTGTTTGTGTGTGTCTGTGTGTTTGATATCATACATGTTCATAAATAAATGCACAGGCACGCAAACATACACAAACACACACGGATACGAACAACAGCATAAACTCAACGCGTGGAGGGGAGCACAAGGAATGAGCTCTTTAAATCTCTTTTCCAAAATAAAAGCCCTCTCGAGCCACTGGAGAGCACTTAGACACATGCAGCGCTGCTTACCGGAACGGCTGAGTGTATGAAACGCTTTCAAGCCGACCTAGGGGAGGGAAACTGCTTGGAGGACCGCCGGATCCAGAAGACATTTCTCCGAACTGCTCATACCCAGTGTGTGTGTATGTGTGTGTGTGTGTGTGTGTGTGTGTGTGTGTGTGTGTGTGTGTGTGTGTGTGTGTGTGTGTGTGTGTGTGTGTGTGTGTGTGTGTAACCACTCTAAGCCACGCCAGTTGCCAAAACCAGAGAGGTATGGCAGGCGAACGCTGAAGACGAGGGAGCGAGGGAACAGGAGAATCGTGTTGTAGGTTTTTTAAGGGAGGATGCGTCAGTTCTACTGCACACACGGTGCCGGTGGTTATTGCGTGCATTGTGTGTGTGTGTGAGTGCGTGTGTGTGCATTGAGTGTGTTTTGATGCTTAGCTGGGCATTCAATTTGCAATGTATGCAAAATGTTATAATTAATCTGTTATCTTTGAGGGTGTTTTTGAGCGTGGGTCTTTGTTTTATGAATGTCCCTACAAGTGCACATGTACGCTGGAGTGTGTGCCTTTGTGTGCACACGTGCACGACTGTTCTGTGTGTGTGTTGTGTGTTTTATACTTTTTAATTCTAAGTGGGTTTTTGTCATGTGCCTGCGGTGTGTGTGCGTAAATGCCTGCAGACGTTTTTTGTGTGTGTGTGTATGTGTGAGTGTGTATTTGTGTTTGTTTGTGTGTGTGTGTGGGTTGTTGTATTGTGGGCTTCTAATTCTAAGTGGGTTTTTGTCATAGTATGTGCCAGTGGTGTTTGTGCATGCTTGCATGCGTACGTGTGTGTGTTTGTGTGCGGCTGTGCTGGTGTGCGGGTGTGAGCGTTCACATGTGTGTTTGCGCGTGCACGTGTGCGTGTGAATGTGTGTGTGTGTGTGTGTGTGTGTGTATCGGCTGCCATCCAGCCACTCCGAGTCACCTGTCACTTCTGTATACTCCACGGAGATGGTTTCATGCCAGTGGAAAAAGCCCTCAGTATTTTACTGCTGCTTTTTCCCAGCTACCAGCACTGGTCTTTTCCTCTGCTTGCTGGCACCAGCTGCAGGAAAACCCTGTGTGTGTGTGTGTGTGTGTGTGTGTGTGTGTGTGTGTGTGTGTGTGTGTGTGTGTGTGTGTGTGTGTGTGTGTGTGTGTGTGTGTGTGTGTGTGTGTGTGTGTGTGTGTGTGTATGTATACGCCCTCGCACCTCGTCACTTCTGATGCTGTAGCGGGAAGCCGTCATAGCCAGGAGACCCCTAGACTGGCAGGCTTCCCCACACCCACGCATACACACACACAACCACACAACCACACACACACACACACACACACACACACACACACACACACACACACACACACACACACACACACACATGCTCTCTTTCACATGAGCATGCACAGACACACACACACAGACAGATGCACGTACAAACAGGAACATACACATAGTGCGTCACAATCATACTATATTTGAATGAACATACTGGTATATACATTTACTGTGCACAAACAGACTACCACATGTAAAAAAGACGCACACCACACCACAAACCCGGAAGGGTCGTTTATAAACGGGGCTCAATCATGGACAAAGGCTCAATCCGTTTTAGTTTTGATTTCATTGAACGCAGCCCGTTCTTTCGCACAACAAAGCCATTGGAAACACGTCAAAAAGCACTGATGAATGCATATGTAACCCAGTTCCTGTTAGGGACTCTTATTCTGAAGGAGGAGAATGGAAGTGTCTGCATGTGGGTTGCTGTTTTGACTCCGTGTTGGAAGCGTTGGAAATAAAGTGGATTGCCCCGTTCTGTGAATGGAATTAACCGATTCTTCTTTTATATATAACCCAAGTATATGCATCAATAATTTGTGCATTCGATTATTATTCATAGATAAGAAAACAAAAGGAGATCGTTAATACTTGGGAATAAGATGGGAATGAATAAAAGACAGCGTTTACAGGAAGTACGTCATTATTGCGCATCTAGGACGCCGAGTCGATCTGGCAGCCGAGTCAATCTGACACCCACACCGGTACAGACATGGCGATCTCTCTGCTCCACTTCACCGCTTTTTTCCAAGGGGAGGATAAAACTTTAATAGGTCCATTGGATTGAAGCATCGAAAGAGGTGAAAAAAATATTTTTAGTCGGGGCATGTGGAGAGTTTCAGTTATGCCGATGGGGAGATTGTCCGTCTTGTCCACCCCAGTCGCAGGGAGCGTTACGTCACATACGAGACATTTAGTCTTTCTCATTGTGTTTCTCTACAGCCTTTAACTGAACAATTGCACAATAAACGGTCAAACTGTTGGCATGAAAAATGATCATTTAAATCCACAAACAACATATGTGTAATCCGGAGCATATAAAGACTGGGACCAGAAAATAATTACTTTCTCTCCATTGAAACCCATTCATATTTTTCGATCTCATAGGTGCCATGGGCTCTACCGGAAGGGGCGTGACTTCGCCACTCTATTCCACGTCCGATTAGTTGAATGTTTGCAAGTGCCAAGAGTGTGTTTGGACAGCTATAAAGAAAGAAAGGCCATGCTCTCGCTATGACAACCAGTGATCACATAGATTGACGGATGGACATGTGACCAAATTACACATGTTTGGTGTGTATGCATGGGTTTGTGGTAGTATGGTTGTCGTGTGTGTGTGTGTGCGCGTATGCGTGTGTCCATGTGTGTTTGTGTGTGTCTGTGTGCGTTTATGATTTGACTGATTTATGATGGGCTGTTGATAGATGAAAGATGAGTTGACAGATGTTTAACGACAGTGAATCTAACAACACATGGAACACACACTCCTTTGCATCAATAACAAGTCTGAGTGTGTGTGTGTGTGTGTGTGTGTGTGTGTGTGTGTGTGTGTGTGTGTCTGTGTGTGTCTGTGTGTTAGTGTGTGTGTGTGTGTGTGTGTGTGTGTGTGTGTGTGTGTGTGTTTGTATTAGTGTGTGTGTATGTGTGTGTGTGTTTGTACATGGGATTGTGCATGGGATTTGTTTGGCAAGCGAAAGTTAGTGGGAGACTGATTAGGATTAATTTCAGTGTTAATCTTCGGGACCACCCTGGGAGAGGGACACCACTGTGCACCAGCTGGATAGACCCTGTTCACACACACACACACACACACACACACACACACACACACACACACACACACACACACACACACACACACACACACACACACACACACACACACACACACACACACACACACTCACATTTGAATACAATTGATTAGAACAGTCGAGTAATAGATGCAAAGTTCCATTGCATATTATTATATAAATTAAGAAGTAACCAACGTTGCTCTAGTTCTAAACATGTATCTTATTGTATGTGTGTGGGTGGGTGTGTAGATGTGTTTGTGGTCCTGCATATTTGTGTGTTTGGGTGTTTTTTTGTTGGTGATCATGTGTGTGTGTGTGTGTGTGTGTGTGTGTGTGTGTGTGTGTTGGTGTTTGTGGTCCTGAGTGTGTGTGTGTGTGTGTGTGTTTGTGTGTATTTGTTAGTTGGTGGTCATGTGGGTGTGTGTATGCCTGTGTATTTGTGGTCCTGTGTGTGTGTTTGCCTGTGTGTTTGTGATCCTGTGTATTTGTGCGTCCGTGTGTCCATTTTCCAGCGGCTCTGCCTGCAGGAATGCGGCGCAGCCATTGCAAAGGGGGAATATTAGCGGTGACCACAGGCGCTCTTTCCCTTCTCCGCTTCCATCTGGTGTCGCATTAAATATTAAACTTTTTAATTTGATTCAATTCACAACGACAAACACCCGGGATTGGACCCAGATGTCCCGAGCCGCGGGCCCACCCCCGGGCCCTGCATCATGCCAGGGGCTGGGGGGCTTTTGCAGCTCAAGAATACAGCTTAAACTGGGTTTAGCATTAGCGCTGGTGCTAGCGCTATCACGGGCCAGGTCCATTTAGGACTATGGGGTTTATGATAGCTAAGCGCTAATAGGTCAGCGGGACATGCCAAAGCTACACTGGCTTTGACTTTGTTCCGTTTCTGTTGCGCTGGTCCGTCGTATCGGTTACCGGAAACTATCGTAATCAATGCAGCCTCCTTTCTCTCCGATATAATTGGGTTATTTCCATTTCTTCCCAGAGATGCATACACATTTGATCCATCTCCTGCATTTTATATTTTACTTTGCCTGATCTGTCTCTGCCTATCAAATCTTCACTATTGTCTTGATTGCAACCGGCTTTTCCTGCTCAAAGAAATGCTATGTGCAGGAAAACTGTCTCTTACCGTTGGAAACTATTCCTCAAGTGATCCTTCTCCTGTTTATGTGTGCATTGTTTTCAACAGGACACGTTAACATGCTATGATTCAAACACCAACCATCCATTCAACTGGCTCACTATTATTTAATATTCACATGCTGATCGATTTCTTGTGAAGTTTAATATATGCAAGCACTTATGTTATTGAACCACCTTTTACAGGATAGAATTGCTATGACTTGGTCATTGTGTCAAGTATGTCTATTTTTTATTTAGTTCAACGATAAAGACTATAAGATTAGCTCAGGGCTAGCGTTGAAGCCAGGAATCGTGTCAAGGTGTGGTCTCTAGCTCAGGTTTAGCAGCAGAGCTATCACTAAGCGTCTGAGGTTCTCTTTAGAGTGTAACGTTCATCTTGGCTCGTTTTATCTGCGGCTTTTGGGGTGTGTGTGCTCTTGTGTTTGTGTGGGTGTGTGGGAGATGCATGTTTGTGTGCATGTGAGTATATACCTGTGTGTGTGTGTGTGTGTGCGTGCGTGTGAAATTGGATTCCACTCCAACTGTCCCCACATCGTGACGTATCCCATCAGTACGCCATATCAACTCTGACCTCTAATATGTGGTTGACCAATACTGTGGAGGCTAGTACTGCAACTCCCAGGGGGGCTCTCAGATCAGAAAGCCTGGGCCTAAGTTATACTCCCCATGAGGCTAATGAGGATCTGAGAGCAGGATTGGAACTGGGGGTCTGCTCCCCCTCACCACCATCAAGCCCTACAGCACCACCACCTCCGGCACAAGCCTAACCAACACCACCTCTAACCCCACCACCAACACCACCACTACCACCACCTCACTGTCAGCCCATCTGCTTCGTTGACTCTGACCGCTGTGGAAAGATAACTCATCATGATTATCTTGGTAAAGTTTCAATGTTTTTTTCGCGTTTACTCCAAACATGATTCAAGTACGTTTTCACTTAGAACTCAAACCAATGTGTTTCAAGGGAGTAGATTTTGAATATTATACTAGCTTTTGGATTATGCTCATTCTGAATTGCATCACAACCGCTTACATCTTTCTTGATGCATCTTAGGGATTGTAAATAATTTAGAGTTTTCTATATTTTTATCGAGGCTTGAGCAATTCTGAAAAAAAATCTCTTCTGCAAGAATGAACTGGCCAACAGCACAACACAGTGTTCACTAAACAACCAGGCTCCCAGCATTTAGTGAAACGAACATATAAATGATAGAAATGCAGTGCAAAGAGAACAGCCAATAGTATTCTGCTCCGAATGTCTTAAGGTCTTTTAAAGCCACAAAGGGCGATGCGATCTGTCAATTTGAAGTGTTTTTGCAGTTTATCCAGGTCATCGTGCCTAGGGCGAGTTGTAAGTTATACTAGAGAGACTACCATCCTTAAAACATGACTTTTTAGTATAAGAGTATTTCACTGTATGCAATATTTATACATCAGCTTTCAGCTGCTAAATTCTACTTATTTGAAGGGAAAGAGAAAAGATTTCACAAACTGCAATGACTTTCAGATGTCACAATTAGTTAGCTTGTTAGCTACCACTAGCAGATGCTAACATCTGTTAGGTCAGCAAAAAACTGTTCCACACAACAAGGGTCACTTAAAATGTGCGGCATGAAGCAAAATGTGTTGGTTAGGCTTATAGGAATGCAGTTAGACCTTAGTAACCACGTTATCAAGTTTTTTGGCTTCTTAATTGTAAAATGATACTTAACAATGTGTAACTGAAAATAATTGGCATTTGGTTATTTACATTCATCCCATATAGAGTAAATAGTATATTAATAGCAAACATTTTAACGTATCACCCAACATTGACTGAGTTGCCTATGTAGTACATTTTTGTGCTGTGTTCTTAACTGCGTTTGCATTTGTTCCGTCAGCAGACCCTTTCATTTAAAGTGATTAACCTGTGAGAATATGATACAAGTTGTATCTTCAAAAATATTAAAGTCTCAAAGATTCTTGGAAGAACAACCAGACAGACTGCAGAGTAGCTAAGTAGATAAATGAATCAATGGATGTGTGTGTGCAAGTTCAAATACCTGTACCAACCTTTTAGTCGTGTGTGTGTGTGTGTGTGAGATCATTTGTGTGGGTGCATGCATGCTTGTGTGCTTGCATGTATGTGTCCTATTACGGATGCGACCGGTGTGTGTGTGTTTGTGTATGCGTAATGGTGCCGTGGTCCAACAGTAGGGATGGAAGACATTGTCTGTCTCAGATTAACCAAACAATCCTGGCACAGCTCTTTGCCCGAATCCTCCACAGCATTCTGGCTCACAGTAAGTACAGCTCCTGTAATCTAAACCATACCCCCCACCCCATCCCTGCCCTCCCCCCACAAACATCTCATCGACTCATGGGACACACAAACAGGTTTATTCATGCAACTCTATCCATTGGTACGGGTACATTTCTTCAAAGTATCATCCAACTGTAAAACTGATTCTCTCTCTTAATTTCACGCTCTCTCTATATTGTTTGTCTCTCTCTCTCTCTCTCTCTCTCTCTCTCTCTCTCTCTCTCTCTCTCTCTCTCTCTCTCTCTCTCTCTCTGCCTCTCTCTCTGCCTCTCTCTCCTGCTTTCTCCTTCTATCTCTCCCTATCTCTCTCTACACTCATTCTCGCTCTCTCTCTGCCTCTCTCTCTGCCTCTCTCTCTCTCTCTCTCTCTCTCTCTCTCTCTCTCTCTCTCTCTCTCTCTCTCTCTCTCTCTCTCTCTCTCTGCCTCTCTCTCCTGCTTTCTCTCTTTCTCCTTCTATCTCTCCCTATCTCTCTCTACACTCGTTCTCGCTCTCTCTCTGCCTCTCTCTCTCTCTCTCTCTCTCTCTCTCTCTCTCTCTCCACTCGTTGCTCTCTCTCTCTGCCTCTCTCTCTCTCTCTCTCTCTCTCTCTCTCTCTCTCTCTCTCTCTCTCTCTCTCTCTCTTTCTCCCTCTACACTCTCTGCTCTCACTCTCTCTGCCTATCGCTCCTGCTTTCTCTCTCTCTTTCTATCTGGACTAAGCACACGTCCAAGCCTTTGGGGGTGAAGTTCTTGGTTTGATGTTAGGACTGAGGGTTTAAGCACTTTACTGTTTCTGTGTGTCTGTGTGTATCCATGTGTGTGTCCTTTAAGCGTGTATGTATATGTATGTATAGTTGGTCCTATTAGTGTGTGTGTGTGTGTTAGTGTCTTTCTTCATGTGGGCATACACACCTAAATTGAGCGGGCATCCGTCCTCACCAGTGTGTGTGTGCCTGTGGGTTCATAATGAGCTGTAAACTCCTGGTTTGTCCCGCGGTTTGGAAAGGAACATCTCCATTAGGGCAATATTACCCCGAGTTAATGTTGACACTTAAAGGCGCTATTCCACCAGTTGAGCAAGGCCTACTATTTACGTCAAGGGCACCTAATCCTTGTTGAGTTCGGTTATTTTTTTCGTTCTCCACGACAAAACTAACAAAACCCACGCGTCGTTCTGCAAAGGACATCCACGCTGAATCTTTGATTAAATAAAAAAAATAATAGGCCTGTTTCACCGTAAGCCAAATTCCAAAAACATTCTCATATTGTGGAAAACTCACACGAGTGCCTTCATGGGCGGTGGCTTAATTAGGGTTCTGGCGCCCGCTCTTCCTCAGCTCGACCACGGCGGCACTCTGTGACCTGTCCCGCACCCCAGGGGAGGATGGGACGTTTCTCTTTTTCCAGAGCTTTCTAGAATCACGCTGTGAGGTATGCTTACTATATAAAAAAAAAAAGAAAAGAGATTCAAGGGGTTACTGTGTAATTAACTTTATTTGTGTTGGATCTCTTTTTCCTTTACTGGCCTTTTGCTTTTAGGCAAAGTGAAGAGAGCAACGCCACACTCAGATGGACGCTCTAAGTGGTGCTCTAATGAGCGGCAGCGTGACGGTATTTATTGGTCAGCGGCACGTGAATGGCGTTGTCGACGGTGACCACATGTGTGAAGGATGTTCTGTCGTGCTATTGTGTGGTTCTTTCTCAGGCTCAAGCTTTGGGAGTTCCGTTGCTCATGCAGTGCATGTAAGTCAGCCTTGAGTTTACATGTGTTTACAAGTGTGATTGGTTAGTGTTCGTCGAAGCTGAGGAGGTGTCACACGCACGCACGCACGCACACACACACACACACACACACACACACACACCCGCATGCACGCACGCACGCACACAAACACAGCTTACCCAATATTTTCCCTTAAAAAACAAAGCTTTTCAAATAAATAAACAACAAAAAGAAAATAAACCACATAATTGATGCCTGATGATCATCCCATTAAGCTAGCCTATACCTGCTATCACCTCATTTCTGAAAGCCTTAACAGTGGAGGCTGCAAAGTTTACAGGTCACCAGAACAAGATCTGAATGCACATCGGTGAGTTCATGCGGACGAAGAGACAAAGATACTGAACACAATAGTCTACCATGCCGTTGCAGATATGCTCTGCTCCCGGGCTGCATCTCAGATCGCTTCGAAGCAACGAACTGCGCAAGGGTTAAGCGTGGTTAAGCGCTGCCATGTGTTTTGCTAGGAAGAGTGTGTCCTACTTTGCCAGGTCCCCCAATAATCTACCGCTGGCTGCTTGGGCTACCAAGCTGGGACTCAGCACTGCCAAACGCCTCCTGCCAAAGGACCCATGGACCTGGCACCCATAGCTCTCTCTCTCTCTCTCTCTCTCTCTCTCTCGCTCTCGCTCTCGCTCTCTTTGGCCCTCTCTCCCTCTCCGTCTCCCTCTCTCCCTCCCTCTCAGTCTTCTGGCTCTCTCTCCCTCTCTTTGGTTGTCTCTCTTTCTCTCTCCCTCCCACTCTCTGGTTGTCTCTCTGGCTCTCTCTCCCTCTCTCTCTGGCTCTCTCTCCCCCTCTCTCTGGATCTCTCTCCCTCTCCCTCTTTCTCGTGGTCTCTCTGGATCTCTCTCCCTCTCTCTGGTTGTCTCTCAGGCTTCCATGCCACTTAGAGCAGCAGCAGTGTGCAGTCAATAGCCTATGATCATCTGCAGAAATGCCCTGGCAGCCCCAACCGCCCAGCCTGCTCCTCACAGGAGGAGCAGGGCTGTTAGCAGGGAGGGGGTTCGCCTGGCCCCCGCTGGGGCCTGTTCTCAAATACCCTCTCCCTCTGCCTGTCCCCTCTCTTTCCTAATTCCCCTAATGCAAACGACTTGGCAAAGGGGATCCATGGCAGAGAAACACGTTTGCAAGTTTTTTCTTGATTTTAAATGAGGCCCTGGGAGAAAACAGAGGAAGAAGAGCTGACCCTGAAGCAGGTACAGGCCTGTGTTTCAGGGAAAACCGACCCCTTTCATGCTTTATTAACAAATCCTGGTTCTTCGAATAAGTGGAATGGATATCACTTCAAGATTGGTGGTTTGTCACATGGCGGAGAGGAGATAAAGGTGTAGATTCTGGCGCAAATCCAGGACAAGGCTTATCGCCAAGGAGGAAGGCTATTCCAGCACAGATTAAAGGATAGAACATGGCGTTGCGAGTGAAGCTGGGAGAGGTTTCATGTTATCCAGGGGTGGGGGGGGGGGGGCTGGATTGAATGTGTGCCTGTGGTAGTCTTAAGTGCAACGGAAAAGAACGGCCAAGCCATGTGGGACATGTTTTGACGTGAGGCGTGTCATGACGCAAGGCGTGTCACGGAGATGGGGTCGTTCTGTAGAAGATTTGTGTCAAACGAGAAGGGATAAGTTATACTGTGTATCAATGTTTTGTTCCTCTAATATGGTTGTTAAATTGCTTCAAATACTGATAATGACTTTCTTCAAGTTACACTTTTTTTCTTTTTATGTTTGAAGGCCTGCTGCTTCCAAAGGGGCCGAGATGGGGCCATTATTTCCATCATGTTTATAATTATTTTTTACAAGAATATTTGT